>NW_005871048.1:7849696-7891623 GCF_000147115.1 Myotis lucifugus
AATCTGATAATTACCCAACAAACTTGCAGCTGGCCCAAGGCCCAGGGCAACTTGCATTGCTTCATAGCTGAGCTCCTGCTGGGTAGCCTCAGGAAGAGGCTAGATTAGCACCTCCTCAGAGATCCAGGAGCCAGTGTGCCCGGTGGTCAGAGTGGGACCATCCAGATTGCAGCTCCTCGGATCCATAAAGGACACACTCAGGGGGCAGACTCAGTGAGCACCAAAACCCCACTGAAGCAAGTCTTGCCCCGGAGGGGGTTTCCAGCACAGAAGTTCTCCCACTGCAGACACAGCTGATTCTCACAGCCAATTGCCTGGAGGTCAATTCCTCCCAGTGATACCTACAACAATCAAGGCTTAACTACAACAAGACTGTGCACAAAGCTCACAAGAGGTGCACCAGAGAGTGTCCACTCTCAGGTAATTGGGGAGGCTGAACCACTGCACCCTATAGCACACCTAGCACACAAAGCCACTCTATCAACACAGGAGAGCATAATATGTGGAGACAAAGACACAGGACACATATGACAGATATGGAGGAAGAGAAATCTACTGGATATAGAGTTCAAACCCACACTTTAAAGGGTTTTCTCAAGATCTTCTCTAGAACCCGCCGATAATTTTAGTAAGACCCTCAAAAAGTCTGATGAGACCGCCGATAAATGTAGTGAGACCCTCAAAGAAATCTAGTGAGACCCTCGAGTTTATGAAAAAGGACCAACTAGAAATTAAGCATACACTGACTGAAAATAAAGGATATTATGCAGAGTTCCAACAGCAGACTAGAGGATCGCAAGAATCAAGTCAAAGATTTGAAATATGAGGAAGCAAAAACCCAACTGAAAGAAAAGAAAAGATCCAAAAAAATGAAGATAGTGTAAGGAGCCTCTGAGACAATTTCAAGCGTAACAACATCCAAATTATGGGAGTGCCAGATGAAGAGAGAAAGCAAGATATTGAAAACCTATTTGAAGAAATAATGACAGAAAACTTCCCCTACCTGGTAAAAGAAATAGACTTACAAGTCTAGGAAGCACAGAGAACCCCAAACAAGAGGAATCCAAAGAGGACCACACCAAGACACATCATAATTAAAATGCCAAGAGCAAAAGACAAAGAGAGACTCTTAAAAGCAGCAAGAGAAAAACAGTTAGTTACCTACAAGGGAGTCCCCATACGACTGTCAGCTGATTTCTCAACAGAAATTATGCAGGCCAGAAGGAAGTGGCAAGAAATATTCAAAGTAATGAAAAGCAAGAACCTACAACCAAGATTACTCTATCCAACAAAGCTATCATTTAGAATTGAAGGTCAGATAAAGAACTTCACAGACAAGAAAAAGCTAAAGGAGTTCATCACCACCAAATCAGTATTATATGAAATGCTGATATTATTATTTAGGGTAGTATTTAGGAAGAGGAAGAAGAAAAAGGTAAAGATAAAAAATTATGAACAACAAATACATATCTATCAACAAGTGAATCTAAAAATCAAATGAATAAAAAATTTGATGAACAGAACTGGTGAATGTAATAGAATCAGAGGCATGGAAAGGGAGCGGACTGACAATTCTCAGTGGGAAGGGGTTCGGGGGGTGCGGGAGGAGATTGGACAAAGAGCTTAAGCCTATGGACGAGGGTAGTGGGGGCGCGAGGGCCTGGTGTAGGGTGGGAACCGGGTAGAGGGGAGCTATGGGGAGAAAAAAGAGGAACATCTGTAATAATCTGAATAAAGATTTTTTTAAAAGTATGGAGGAAGCAGACCCATAGCCACCTGCTCTCTAAATACATACATTCCCTTCTAATGTCTCTCTTTCCTATACCCTTTTCCCACTCAGGATACAAAATAAAAATTCTTATCACCTAGAGAGTAGATTCATGCCCTTTTCCATAAAAGCTGATATTATCCAACACTCAGGTTCACAATGACTCATATCCTATCTTAAATGAGCTTATTAAGAAATTAGTCTCAAATAAATACACTGTCTACTGTAGGAGGAATTCTTATAAATGAAATGTTCTCAACCTTATTACCTGAGATATATAGATGAAAAAGACATATACTCAGTGTAAGTGTAAAAATATGTATGTACATGACAACTACCAGGCATTAACTGGAAAAGCAACAGATCTTACAAGGGGCTGAGGAGAGTCAAAACTTCAGAGAGTTTACTGGTATGCTGATGTGGCAAAACTGGTCCCAAGTTTGGTGAGTTACTTTTCTCATTATTTTTATTCTCTTTTAAAGCTAAATTTATTCAGCCTTTTACTTCCAGAAATACTGCAGAGTAAATAACCTGAGAACATTCTCTCTGGACAACACCTACTTGTAAATATTGTTAATTCATGGCTAAGCTCATAGGATATTACAGGAAAACCTGTAATAACTGTGATGTTCAGATGCCTACATGACATTCAAGTACTTAGAAAATATGATTCCAATTTGTCTTCAAGCAATGAACACCAGGTAGAATGAGAGTCATGTTATAGTGTGATCACCATTACCCTGGAATTGTACTTTCATGAGACTTCTTCTAGAATAACAGTACTGGCCTCTCTCTGCCCTATTCCTAGACTCTGCTCCAGGATGGTAAGTTTGGAGGAGGGGAGTATGCCATGAATGTAACTAAGAACTCCATGCAATCTCTGCTTCTCCACTGAGAGGTGCTTTCCAGTTTTCTCTCTTCAATGCAGTTGGTACAAGTGGCCTGCTCCAGAAGAGGAAATCTGAAATGAGCCAGTAATGCAATCATTTGAATATGCTTAGAAGATCAAGCATTAGGAAGTCTGATGTCATTGCACATCTGAAACCATGTTCTCCAGTTGGCTTTATATGTATAAAATGGATAATGTTAACCTCTCTCTTGCTCACTCCTTCCTTTACTTCCTCCCCTTATTTATTGATGTGATATAAACTCTGAGCATCATAGAGTATGAAGATAATAGTTATTGCTCTCTCCAAAATGCCAACATGATATAATATAGATTCATGAAAAATACTTAATTTACTGACTATGAACTCATCAGTGAGCTTATGACTGGTTCAAAGTACCCTAGATCTTCCAAGTCTATAGGCTCACAAAAGTATCTTTTATTTATAACCCAGTCCTAACTCCGTATGATCTTCCACTACAAATTACTCTTCAAGTGGATATTTGCCATGTTTTAGTCACCAAGGGTGTTTAGAAGATCCATTTACTGTTTTGAGAATTCCATAAATGCTAAGCTATGATGTTAGTAGGCTCTTCTTTGGTAAACTAATACCATCAACTTCTAAGCCTGGCTCTTTAACTCTCCTGAAATGCTGTTATCTTCTGCAATACCTTTTAATTAATTCCTTTGCTATTTTATCTACAGTGGATTCTGTTAAATTCAGAAAAAAAAATTCTCCAAACCTATTTCAGGTAGAGTTAGCCATAACTACCCCACCCCCACCAGTCACAGTGTTCTTCATTAACCTGTGGTTTTTTGCTCCTTATAATATCATTAAATTCAAGAGAGGAACCTTTAAACTTCAGTATGCATCAGATATTTTACTTTTCAAGTATTAGAACTTCCAATCTCCTACTAATACTTCTATTAATTACATCTATTAAGTAAGAGTTCTTATTTGAACTCTGAAAACAAACTGTCTCTACAATGCAATTGCCCTTACTGAACATAGAGCTCTTCCAAGAGAACAAAGGGAGCTAATCTTTACTGAGTATGCACTGTGGGTTATACACTGAGATAAATGCTTATGTACATTATGTCCTTTGACTTCACCATTCTAAAAAATGTTTAGACTCCAAAAAATGTTTTCTGATTTTTTATTTTACATATAATGAAAACAAGGCTCACAGAAATTATGTAACTTTCTGACAGTCACACAGCCAGGATGAGCACACAAGTCTATATGATTCCCACTGTTTGTTTTTTTTTTCCCACTAAACCGTGCCATACAGATCTCATTTTTAGATGCACCTTATAAAATATTGAATACTATGTCAGGTATAGTAAGTTGTATTTCAGGCACAAGGCTCAGGGCAAGATGGCTCCCATGGGAATACGAGACAGCAGAAGGAAAAAAAAAACACCCTAAGCCTGAATGAACTCAAACACTGGGATAGGAAAGGCTAGACCTGGTAGGTAGGTCCTTAGGAGCAAGCTCCTAGTTACACCATTTAATACATAGCAACCTCATTCACATTGCAGAAAATGGTTTGTATTATTTTAATGGTGGTCACTTGAGCAATTTCTGCAATGGATAGAAGTAATAGAAAGCCTAATGTCAGTGCACATCTAAAACCACGTTCTCCAGTTGGCTTTTATGTATAAAATGGATAATGCTGGCTCCTTCCTTTATTTCCTCCCATGAGTTATTCTTTGACTTTAAGGATTACAGCTATTACATAATGAAAATAATTTGTTGTTTGGGATATCTGACAATCAGTAGCAGGGATCAGCCACTGATTCTTGAGATCTTAGTAAAATAAAACTTATAAAAAGGAGAGGAGATCTGGAGAATCAGAGTGGAAAACAAGTTTTAACCTAATAGTAGGATCTTTGGCACAATACAGTCAAGAATTAGGGATGTTAAAATGAGGACTTGTAACCATAGCAACACCAGATTCTAATCTAGAACTAATTGGAATTTCATTAATGATCCCTTCACTTAGTTCCATGCTCTTAGATTTAATAGACAATTACAGAGTCTTAGACTCAAGGGGAGGACAGACCATACATGGTTCTCTGTGTTGTGTTTTATAACTTTTCACTAAACTCAATGTAAAAACATAATACTGAGTATTTTACTGTTCAATTACGCTTCCAACTCTTAATGTATTTCCTATTGCCAATGTTTTTCTTAAAACATATATCATAATATTATCTTTTTTGTTTTTGTTAAGCCTCATTCGAGAATATTCTTTCCATTGATTTTTTTTTTTTTTTGGTAGAGAGAGTGGAAGGGAGGGGAAGAGTCAGAGATAAAGAAACATCAGTGTGAGAGACACATGGATTGGTTGCCTCCTGCATGAGCCCTAACCTAGGCCAGGGATCAAGCCTTCAACCGAGGTACATACCCTTGACAGAAATCCAACCCAAAATCCTTCATTCTGAGGATCAATGCTCTAACCACTGAGACAAACTGACTAAGGCCATAATATTATCTTTTAAAAAAAATATATCAAAGACGAAGGGAGAGGAAGTGAGAGATAGAAACATCAATGATGAGAATCATTGATTGGCTGCCTCTAGCACGCCCCCTACTGGGGATGGGACCTGCAATCCGGGCATGTGCACTGACCTGGACTCCATCCGTGACCTCTTGGTTCACAGGTTGACGCTCAACTACTGAGCCATGCTGGCCAGGCAGTTATAATATTATCTTATCAAACTATTGAATTTGGTCTGATTTCATGGTGGGAAGAGTGAATTTATTTCATTTTAAATATTTTGAATATAAGTTTCATATTTGGCATACCTTTCTATAACCCAAATACTGCTGTCACTATTTGGCAAGAAGCCTCTTTTGTCTAAGTTAGTATAAAAATGTGTTACTGACCATCAGGTGAGCGGCTGCTTTGTGGGGCTACTTTGAAGAGCTGCTTTGTTTGATGCTCCTTGGTAGCAATAAAGTCTCTCTTATATGCCTGCAACTTCTCATGTCTTCTCCGTCTAATACCCGGCGTCTGAGGGTCTGAGGACCTGTGCTCCCACAGTTGGCCTAGTTGAGCAGGATCAAGGGGCTCTGCTCCAGGCATTAGCAGGAGGCAACCAACTGATGTGTTGCTCTCACACTGACATTTCTGTCTGTCTTTCCCTCTCTCTTCCACTCTCTCTAAAAATCAATGGAAAATATCCTTGGGTGAGAATTAAAAAAAAAAAAACAGGAAGAATTTTAGCTATAGTGAGGATTACTATATGTAATAGACTAATACATTTTATTTAGATCACCAACCCATGGAATTGATACAAATTATGTCTATAGCTTTTGTACATTTCTTCAAGAAAGTAAAACTGAGTGTATTTCTGTTCCATCCACTTATCATGAATTCTAGAACATCTAGAAAAGATTCCTCTGGAAATATTTCACTTACATATGTCACCTACACCTCAAGTTAGAGTCAAGGAGCAGACACTGAAATATGGGCAGCTTAAAATAGGACTGCTTTCTCAAACTACAATAGTAGTTTATTCTGTGACTATCTAAAAAAGGCAACAATATCATTATGTACCAAGGTGATGAATACACCATAGCCATTGGTTATTTGCCATGTGCAAGTTCACAATAAAATTTTTTAAATTACTATGGGATCACTTACTCAATATGGGGGCAGTAAAGGAACCAGACGTTTTAAATATCATGTGAATGAATATGAAGTACCTTGTCTCATAAAATCTTTTAACCAAACTGTTCTTCTTTCACTAACAAAGTCAATTCCACTTAGAGCATGCAATGAAAATTGTATATTGTGCCCAGAAAGGAAATGAGAGATTTTATAACACAATTTTATTTTTTTGATTATTCAAAGAAACAATTTTAACATAAAGTGTTATCTGGAGGGCATCTGGAAAATACAATATTTTAAAGACTTAGAGGTCATAAAAGCAAAAATAATGCAATCCTATTTTTTAACATAACTCAATACTGTATGAAACCATGATAAAGATGAATATTCTAGAGATTGCGCATGGACATAAACTTTGTTCTAGGGCAGTGATTCCCAAAGTGGGCGCTACCGCCCCCTGGGTGGGCGCTGCAGCGATCCAGGGGGGCGGTGATGGCCACAGGTGCATTTGGGGGCGATGAGTAACTGCTATTAAAATTTTTAAAAAATTAATTTCCAGGGGCTGAGGAATATTTTTTTCTGGAAAGGGGGCGGTAGGCCAAATAAGTTTGGGAACCACTGTTCTAGGGTATGATAAAAGAACAATAATATGTTGAGTGATCTGATAGATCAGTATCTTCCGAATACATAGCAGAAATATACAGAAAACACAAAGCAAGAAACAAAAAAGCAAACAATTTTAGCTATAGATGTAGATACTATGGAATATAAAAACACTATGGTGATAATTAAATAAATATATAAATATTAGCATGAGGTTTCAATTAAACATCATGGGTTAAAAAAATGTTTATTTCTGTGTGTTTTTTTTCTAAATTCCCACTGAAACAATACTTATTTAAAATATATTAAGCAACATGGACAAACACAACAACAAAAAGACTATGACAAAATGTCAGCAGATAAAAGATAGGAAGCAAAGTTAAAAAATTATTTGTAGAGAAGAATTTTTTTCTGGTTGTTTGAAACTTTTGTTCTTCAAACCATATACATGCTATCATTTTATAATAATACAGATCCATTTTTTTAAAAAAAGGTAAAGAGTAAACTATGATATGACTAGATAAAAACTGAAAATGCCTGGCTACTAACTTTCAGACAAACATGTAGGTTTATAAAATATGGCTGAATGAAGTAAAGCGAGAAAAGGCAGAAGTTTTGAGTTGTGTGCCCTTGATGCTAAAAAAGCCAGATAGAGACTAATTTAGTTAGTATAGGACAGATGAAAGACAGATGATAGATTGTGTAAAGGTAGAAATTTTTATTTATTTACTTTAAAAATGATTTAATTGATTTTATTTTTGTTAATCCTCACCTAATGATATTTTTTTCCATTGATTTTTTTAGAGAGAGAGTGGAAGACAGGAAGAGAGGGAGGAACCTCAATGTGAGAGAGACATATCCACTGGTTGCCTCCCCTATGCAACTGACCAGAGCTGTGGATCAAACTGTAACCTAGGTACATACCCTTCACCAGGAATCAAACCTGTGACCCTGTGGTCCGCAGGCCAAAGCTCTAAAAAGCCAGGGCTGTTTTATTGATTTTAGAGAGAGGAAGGGAGAGGGAGAAAGAGAAACATATGAGAAACACAGATCAGGCTGCCTCCTGCACAACTCCTACACTAAATCGAGCCCACAACCCAGGTATGTGCCTTGATGGGGGAATCCAACTGGCAACCTCTTGGTACATGGGATATCACTCAACCAACTGGACCACATAGGTCAGGGTAAAGGTATATTTTCAGAATAATATAATCAATTCAGTTTATCTTCTAAGAAAATCCTCTATAATAAAGAGCTAATATGCAAATTAGACCAAACAGCAGAATGTCTGGACGACCTTCCAGATGAAGCCGGGCTGTGAGGGCCGAGCCCCTTGCATGAATTTTGTGCATCGGGCCTCTAGTATATAATATTACTGTAAAGTTACAATGCATTAAGTTTATGAGTCTGATGATCAATAAATAGAGAGGATTTGAATGACTTTTCATTGGTTGAGAGGAACCTGGTCTCAAAGAATATTTCTTCACTTAATGATTTTAGTGTATTGAGATAACATAATATGTAAGAAATTAACCTAGCAGGCCTGAGTTTGCCTAAACCCTGCACATTCCCAAGAAAGGCCATTTTTTCAGGACTGGCAGACACGCCCTGGAGCCCTCCCCTAGTCCCTCCCCGAGCACTGGTGGGGTCCCTTGGCCTGGCCTGTACCCTCTTGCAATCCGGGACCCCTCAGGGGATGTGGGAGAGCCAGTTTAAGCCCCATCCCCTCAGGCCAGGCCAAGGGACCTCACTGGTGCACGAATTCATGCACTGGGCCTCTAATCTACTATAAATTCTTTTTAACTGTAAATATTTTGTTATTTTACATATGGGTAGCCTACTTGGAATAGGAGTGATCAATGGGCTCTGCCCACTTAATTTTGATGTCTTCTAAGCCATTAACTCACCAATCTTCCAGGGAAGATGTAATCCCGAGTTTTGCTATGAGCCATGATAAGTAATCTGTACTGCACTGGAGAAAATATTAGCCTTTCCAGCTGGTTTCAGGACAGCCAATCTAGCCAAATCTCACTTTTGCTACAAGTAAGGTAAAATTGGGAGCAACCAGTACCAAAAACAAATAAATACACATCTGTTATAGCTAACGACAGTGCTTTTTCAAAGACTGACCAAAATAAGGTATATGAGAAGGTCTTTTTAAAATCAACAAAAATGTTAGTTATACTATTAGGCATTTATGTCTTAAAGCAATTGTCAACTTGCTCAATTGGTTTATTTCACTCACATCTGACTCTCTCTTTTGCTACATAATACAGAATCATCTGAGATTTGTGTCTGGCTGATGTTCCAGTGACTAGGGAAAGGATTTTCTGAATAATATCCTGCTTAACAAGGTAGCACAAAATCTGCTATGAGGCTTCCCAAAGTCAGTGTCAATAAATTCCTCTTGAGGAGGGTGCTATCACATAGCTGGAATGGACCACACTCCCAAAGGAATTTCTAATTTGAAAAATAATTAGAACAGATTCTTCCTGACTAATGAGCCTGTGTTTTCAAGGTTGAGAACAGAGTGTGGGGAGACCAAATTTTCTTGTGTGTAAACAAAGCTGCATCTGCTGTACTCATTAACTGAACACCCGTCTCTAATATGTAATTGATGTTTTATATTTTTGTCTTTGAGCTGTTGTTGCCACCACGCATGCCCTGCCCCTTGCTGTGTTGTCTGGTCCTTCATCCTCTTGTTAAAGTAACAAGAAGCAAGCCTGCAGAGAAAGTATCAAGTCTTTACCTTCCTGCTGCTCTGTAAAAAGTCAGTTTGTATGAAAATATATGTTACATGTAGAAAAAGATTATCACAACCTGTTGAAAACATACCTTGAAAATAATTTTCCAAATAAAATAAATGTTTTATTTTCCTAGAGAAAAAGAAATAACTGTAGTTTGGAAAATAAAGAAAGACTCTATGTCCTCTACAAATCACCTTCTCTTTTCTTTTTTCTCACCTTATGTCTAACGTAGGTGAAAATGTCTCTTAGCATCGTGGGAAGTAGAGTTCAGCCCACCTTCTTCAGCAGGGAAATATGAAGATACCTCTTATAAAGATGGAGAGGAAAGTATTGGCATGATTAAAAATATAGAGAGCAACAAAGAACATTCCTCTGATCTTCCTCCTTTTCCCCTTATATATTCTCCTGCATTTTTTTCTCTCCATTCTATTTGCAATTCACAGTAGTTAACACAAAATGCAGGTATTATTATGGGAGACACAGAGACTATTACCAATGCAAATTTAGTGAATAAATATGATCATGGATTATTTACATCAACAAGGACTATCCTATTTAAACGAAGAGTAGCCTAAGGAGAAAAAAAATCAACTTTCTTCAACATGATCATATAAAAGTAAAAAAAGTGTTAATGTAATGTTACTGGTTTTAGATTTCTGTTCAATATTCTGTGATAAATTTAGAATCTCATATTGCTTCCAAAAAATAATTCCATCTTTTAATTTTCATATTTATTCATTCAACAATAATTTGAGTATTGTGTCTTCTAGGTCCCAGACCCTCTTTTAGGTACTAAGGATACTGCATTTAGCAAAACAGAACGAAAACTCTGTCATGGTAGAATTTATGTTCTAATGGAAAAGTTCAGATAACACACCAAATGAACTGACATATTAAATAATATACTTGAAAGTAACAAGTGCTTTGGAGAGAAAGAAAGCAGGTTTATGTGCTAGAGCAGTGGTTCTCAATCTTCTTAATGCCGCGGCCCTTTAATACAATTCCTCATGTTGTGGTGACCCCCAACCATAAAATTATTTTCGTTGCTAATTCATAACTGTTAATTTTGCTACTGTTATGAATCGTAATGTAAATATCTGTATGCAGGATATATTTTCATTGTTACAAATTGAACATAATTAAAGCATAGTGATTAATCACAAAAACAATATGTAATTATATATGTGTTTTCTGATGGTCTTAGGCAACCCCTGTGAAAGGGTCATTCGACCCCCAGGTTGAGAACCATTGTGCTAGAGAGAGCAAGATGACCTGAGGTAGGACAAGTGAGAGAGCTCACCAAGGTGGGCTTTGTAAACCCATCATTATGACTCTGATTTTTAATCTGAATGAAATGAAACAGCTATTGGGCTGTTAACAAAATGTGTAACGTTATCCCAATTAAGAATTTATAAAAGATCACTGTGCCATGAAATCATAAAACAAAAGAAAATTATTTATAACCTCAATTTCTTTATTCCTTTTTGAAGCCTCAGAAATTATTCTTTATGCTGTTAAATTGAAAGTTATGGAATAGGCCAGCAAACCAATCTACAATCAGTAGAGGAAAAGGATAGGTCCAATAACAAAAACAAAAAAAAAATTGAGGCAAGCAAGCCATTTAGAAAAAATGTTCCAGAGATAAAGAAACTGCTGAGAAAATAAAACCCTCGTGTAATTATTCCATCTTTGTTTTCTTCCTAAAGAGGACTCCTTTATTTCCCATTCCAAACTTTCACCTCAATCATCACCCTGGTGGCCTCCTTGAAGGCACTTGCCATCAGGAACATTCAATGGTCATGCCACGTTGGAGACACATTATCTCCTCACCTCTGCTTCACCCAAATTTACTTCAATTTATTACAGTACCCTTTGATGCAGTAATTTTTCTACACTGGTATTTTAGAGACTCTGTCACTTTAATTCCACAAATATTCTGAAGTATATATTGTACATTTACCTGTTCACAAATGGTCTTCAAAGCAAAAGGGTTCTTAAGAAGGCACAATCTAAATTTCTAATAGCTAGGATAAAAACATGCCATGATATTTTCAACCCTTCAAAAATACTTTATAGGAAATAAAACCATTATATAAATTAACTAATTAGAAAAGCTTTAATGGATAGCTTAATGTATCTACATGTAATCACTGTCCTGGAATACTAGACTTGAAAATGATGCACTCCCAGCTTTTTAGGAGCTCCGGCTAGACCACCAACTTACACCATACACAAAAATAAACTCAAAATGGATAAAGGACTTAAACATAAGATGGGAAACCATAAAAATATTAGAGCAGCAAAATCTCAGACATATGCCTAAGCAATATCTTCACCAAAACAGCTCCTAGGGCAATGGAAACTAAAGAGAAAATAAAATAATGGGACTACATCAAAATAAAAAGCTTCTGTACAGCAAAAGAAACCATCAATAAAACAAGAAAGCCCACTGCATGGGAGAACATATTTGCCAATGTTATCACCAAGGGTTTAATCTTCAACATTTACAGGGAACTCATACAACTTAACAAAAGGAAGATAAACAATCCAATCAAAAAATGGGCAATGGATCTAAATAGATACTTTTCGAAAGAGGACATAAGGAAGGCCAACAGATATATGAAAACATCTGAGAGATGCAAGTCAAAACGACAATGTGGTACCATCTCACAACTGTCAGAATGGCTATCATCAACAATCAACAAACGACAAGTGCTGGCAAGGATGTGGAGAAAAAGGAACCCTCGTGCACTGCTGGTAGGAATGCAGACTGATACAGCCACTGTGGAGAACAGCAAGGAGTTTCCTCAAAAAATTAAAAATGGAACTCCCATTTGAAGCAGTGATCCCACTTCTAGAAATATATCCCAAGAAACTAGAAACACCAATCAGAAAGGATATATGCACCCCTATGTTCACAGCAGCACAATTTACCATAGCTAAGATTTGGAAACAGCCTAAGTGCCCATCAGCAGATGAGTGGATTAAAAAACGGTGGTACATCTACACAATGGAATACTATGCTGCTGTAAAAAAGAAGGAATTCTAACCATTTGCAACAGCATGGATGGAACTGGAGAGCATTATGCTAAGCGAAATAAGCCAGTCAGAGAAAGATAAATATCACTCGTTTATGGAATATAATAACGAACATAAACTGATGAAAAACAGATCCAGAGACAGAGAAGCATCAGACTGTCAAACAACAGAGGGAAGGCAGGAGAGGGTGGTGGTAAGGGGGAGAGATCAACCAAAGGACTTGTATGCATGCATATAAGCCTAACCAATGGACGCAGACACCAGGGGGGTGAGAGCATGATTGAGGGCGTGGGGGGGCAATGGGAAGATAGGACACATATATAATCCTATATAATAAAGAGCTAATATGCTAATTAGACCGGATGGCGGAACTACCTTCCAGAACAACCTTCTGGAACAACCAGTGGGCAGGGGGTGTGTGTAGCCACAAGGGCTGAGGCAGCTGGGGCTGTGAAGGCCTACTCTTGCACGAATTTCGTGCTTCGAGCCTCTCTAGTACCTTAATAAAGAAATAAAATTAAAAAAAGATTAACATTAGAAGCGACTAAAGACCTTTTATCAACACACACACACAAAAAGAAAAGACAATAGACAAAAATACAGAGCAGAGAGATATAGGCAGAGATAGAAACACGTAAGTTTAGTATCTTCCTTTCTTACACTTCCGGAGGATTCACAGAAGGAAACAGGGAGTTGTTCAGGGAAAGACTGGTCATGAATAAAACTAAAAATATGGGTTAAAGATAGAACAAGTTCCAGGAGGCATTCGATAGCTTAAAGAGTCTTATGGATTGAATTGTCCTCCTCTAAACTCGGAAGTTAAAGTGCAAACTCCAAATGTTACTGTTTTTAGATGGAGACAGGGGCCTTTAAGACAGTTACTAAGGTTAAGTGAGGACATAAGTGTGGGGCCCTAATCCAATAGGACTGGTGTCCTTATAGATGAAGACATACCAGGGGCATGTGCCTACACAGAGAAAAGACCACATGAGAACACAGTGAAGGTGACTGTCTGCAAGCCAAGGTGAGAGAAACCCAAAATTTCTCTACAAGGTCAGTGGCATTTTCCTATGGAAATCTGAGTTGACTAAAGATAGACAGGATGCCGAACCGGTTTTGCTCAGTGGATAGAGCGTCGGCCTGCGGACTCAGGGGTCCCAGGTTCGATTCCGGTAAAGGGCATGTACCTTGGTTGAGGGCACATCCCCACTGGGGGGCGTGCAGGAGGCAGCTGATCGATCTCTCTCATCGATGTTTCTGGCTCTCTATCCCTCTCCCTTCTTCTCTGTAAAAAATCAATAAAATATATTTTTTAAAAATAAAGATAGACAGGACTTCAGTGAATAAGATTAGAGCAAGAATGTGGAAGAAGACTTAGAAATAGGGATTGGCTAGTCTTATCTCTGGTGAGACTAGCAGTTGTCAAATTATAAAGATGGTCCATGAATAATTTTGGGCTAAAGCTTGAGAAAAGTCAGGCCTAAACAACATTAGAAAAAAGAGTACTAGTTACTTGCCCCACAAATTCTCTTATTAAAACTCTAACCCCCAATGGGAGGATATTAGGAGATGGGAACTTTAAGAGGTAACTAGATTTAGAAGAGGTCATAGGGCGAAGCCTCATGATAAGATTAGTGCCCTCTAAGGAGCAAAAAAGATTTCTCTCTTGGCCACATAGGAAGACAATTAAAAGCCATGAAGTGGAACCTCACTAACTAGATATGATGGCATCTTATCTTGGACTTCCAGCCCTCCAGAAGTCCAAGAAATAAAAATTTAAGGCTACCCAATCTAATGGCATTATTGTTATAGCATCCCAAAACTGCCACAGTTGTGTAACTAAGACACAACTGTATCTAAAAATGATGTAAAAAATTTAAACAATATATTGTTCCACATAAATTGTGTCCAGTGAGGTTTAACTGTACATAATAAATGTAGATTCTTCAATTATGAAGCATAAAAAATACTTATCAAAAAATTCCAATTCTTTATTATCTTTGTAACAACTAAGCAAATTAATATATCTATACACAATAAACAGTGTGATTAATATTTTGAAAAGTTACAAATAAGAATTAACACTCATGTAATACTCTTTGTAATACTTTAAGCAATAAAACAATTTAAAAAAAAAGAAAAAAGAATTAACACTCAGCCAAAAAAAACCACATTCGAATCATTTGGTCAAACTCTTTCATTTTACAGATAATAAAAATGAAGTTGACATGAGATAAAAGGTTAAGGGATTCACTTAAGGTTGTGTGGCAGTGCAGTGGTTAGAACTTAACTGGGCTTATGCTTCCCATATCAGTGCTCTGCTGAAGGCTCCATAAACACACACACATATTTCAACAATTCTTACTTAAATGCCAAGTAGATGGATTTCAGAGATTAAATTTTATAAACTGTGGATTCTGTCTTTATTTTAAAGACTAGAGGCCTGGTGCATGACATTCGTGCACTGGGGGTTGGTGTCCCTCAGCCCAGCCTGCACCCTCTCGCAGTCCGGGATCCCTTGGGGTATGACTACCTGCTGCTGCTGAGCTCGCCAGCTGTGAGCCCGGCTTCTGGCTGAGCAGCACTCCCACAGGGGAAGCCCACTGCCCACCAGGGGGCAGCTCCTATGTTGAGCATCTACCCCCTGGTGGTCAGTGAGCATCATAGCAACCAGTCATTCCACTGTTCGGTCGATTTGCATATTAGGGTTTTATTATATAGGATAGGAGATTTGAAACCCAGACATTTACATGATGGGACACAACATCATAGGTCAATTTCCTGGAGATACACAGCCAGAACTGAAATCTGTTGACTTAGAGCCTTTTAGCTAACAAATTGCCTGGTGCCCAAGGCAGTGGTATAGCAAAGACAAGGTGGTCAGAGCAGCCAAATAATAAGATGCATTGTCTGTAGATAAATTAAAGACAATAATAAAACTGACTACAATTTTATCTATTTTAATTATCCCCATGGACCATTAATTCTAAACAATTTCAGTGATAAAACACTTCTCCCATGAAAAAAATCTTATGCAACAACATCCTAAATAATTGTTGAGAATACTGTTTTGATTTAATAATGGGTACCTAAGCTTCAAATTTGCACATATTTTTTATATTTTTATAAATATTTTCTCTACATGGAAGTTAATGAGTTCACAATGAGTTTCCTGATAAACCTGGACTCATTTTATGTATGGAAAAATAATTTAGACTATGTTCAGCTATTAAAAAAGTAAAAACGTGTTTTGTTTAACAAAGCACCTCAAAGATAACTTGAGTATGTTCAGCCCTGCTTTTAAATTGGCTTTCATTATATAACTAGAGGCTCAGTGCATGAAATTCATGCATGGGTAGGGTCCCCAGGCCTGGCCAGCGATTAGGGCCTATCGGGGCCTTCTGGCTGCTGGCTGGGGCCTCCCTTCTCTGGCTGCCAGCTGCTGGCCTGGGCCTTCCTTCATTCCACGCCGCCCCGGTGGTCAGCGAATGTCCTAGCGAGCAATAGAACTCCTGGTCAAACTCCCGCGGGGACACTTTACATATTAGCCTTTTATATACATAGATAAGGTGATAGTTGGGAAGGCAAATTCAACTAACCTTTCAGCATACACTTTTAGGGACAGAAAAAATTTATTATAAAGTACTGTAAAATACTCAAAATGTTTCAACTAGCTAATGTTCAATGATGAAATTTTCAAGTCATTTTTTTGTAACCACCATTGAAATAATTGACTCAGAAAATGTTTATTAATAGTCAAAAGCATTAGATGAAATGTTAGTTGGGAGGAATAAAGAAACTACCACCTGAAACCAATGATCAATGTTTTATGTACACTATAAATGAATTCTTATATTTTTAACAAATGTGTATGTAATTAGTATATGGGAAGGCATACAATATATTAACTATGGTTACCACCTAGTGGAATATTGGTGGATAACTTCCCCCTTTATTATTTTTATTTATTTATGTTTATAACTATTCTGCAATAAGAATGCATAATGGTTGGATTAGAATCAAAATGAAAATGAGAAAAAAAGAGCATAGGTTTTTATATTCCAAGGCTCAGAAAAAGCGGAGCTAACATGTACTGAGCATGTACTTAGTATCAGACATTGTACCAGAAACTTTAGATATATTTCATGTGATCCTTATGGCAATACCATGAGGTTCATACCATCCTATCTAATAAAAGAGAAACATGGTAATTAGCCGTACATCCGCTACCCTTCCCATTGGCTAATTAGGGCGATATGCAAATTAACTGCCAGCCAAGATGGCGGCCGGCAGCCAGGCAGCTTAAAGCAAACAGGAGGCTTGCTTGCTCCAGTGACGGCGGACTCCAACGTTCCCTGACTGACCTGCCGGCCTCTCAGCTGCAACTCTAAGCAACTATGTTGCAAATATAGAAGCTAAACAAAACCCCAGAAACCTGCGTTAGTCAGCCGGGCTTCAGCCAGCCAGACCGCAACATTGTATCAAATACAGAAGGTAAACAAAGGCCAGAAACCTGCTTTCAGCAGCCGAGGCCTCAGAGCTAAAGCTGGCCCAGAATAAAAAAAAAAAAAAGAAAAAAAGGAGCGGTTGGGAGCTTCAGTCACCCGCCAGCCTGAAAATGGCCCTCAGCTCCTCAGTCAGACTGGCCAGGCACCCCAGTGGGGACCCCCACCCTGATCCAGGACACCCTTCAGGGCAAACCAGCTGGCCCCCACCCGTGCACCAGGCCTCTATTCTATACAGTAAAAGGGTAATATGCCTCCTGGCACCAGGATCAGCAGAGCCGCGAGGCCTCCCGGCACCGGGATCAGCATGACAGGGGGCAGCGCCCAAACCCCCTGATCGCCCTGCGGCTCTGTGTGTGACAGGGGGTGAGGCCACAACCTCCCTATCCGCCCTGCTCTGTTCGTGACAGGGGAAGGAACCCCCACCCCCTGATCAGCCCTGCTCTGTGCCTGATAGGGGGAAGCTCCCCAACCCCCTGATCAGCCCTGCTCTGTGCGTGACAGGGGGGAGCTCCTAAACCCCCTGATCGGCCCTGCTCTGTGCATGACAGGGGGCAGCACCCCAACCCCCTGATCAGCCCTGCTCTGTGCATGACAGGGGGTGGCGCCGCAACCTCCCCATCGACCCTGCCTTGAGTGTGACAGGGGGCGGTGCCCCAACCCCCCAATCGGCCCTACCCTGAGCGTGATTAGGGGTGGCATTGCAACCTCCCGATCTGCCCTGATCTGTGCATGACAGGGGGCAGCGCCCCAATTCCCCCACTGGCCTTGCTCTGAGCCCAACCAGGGCCTGCACCTAGGGATTGGGCCTGCCCTCTGCCACCTGGGAGCAGGCCTAAGCCAGCAGGTCATTATCTCCTGAGGGGTCCCGGACTGCGAGAGGGCACAGGCCGGGCTGAGGGACCCCCTCTCCCCGCCAAGTGCACAAATTTTTGTGCACCGGGCCTCTAGTTATTTCCATAAAAGAAATTCCTCAGGGTCATACTGTGAGCAAATAATAAATTGGGATTTAAGTTTATATCTGTGTGGTTTGAATCGCATTGTGTTTTGAAATTCTATGCTGACACTTCTCTTTTTGCCTTACATTTAACACAAACAGGCTTATGCATAGGTTGAACAGGAAGAGTTCAAGTCACTTGTTCTGGCTGTTTGTTGATCTGGAAAACTGGGTCACTTCACTTTCCACTCTGCACTATGGTTCTCAATAAACTTGAACAAAATTGCCACCCACCTGACAAATAAGTATCACTTAAATGAGATTGCTAAACCTTATCCCACTATTTTAGAGCAAACACACACTTGGGGTTATTTATAACTCCCTCAGCCCTGCTGGCATTCTGCAGCTGCATTCTACACAGCTGCAGTTTCTAAGTGAGATGGACTGCAAAACTCCTCTCCTCCCCACAAGACATGGCACCTGGTTCCCCAAAGGTCCACTCACTGCTTCACCACCCTTCCTTTGGATACAGAGCACCTAGATCACATCTCATTTGTCACCATGGTGCTCCACAGAAAAAGTGGTGTTCATTTTACGTAAACATAAGAGGAAAGGACCACAGCATGACACCAGGAGTGTTATTACAGAAAGAACGCAGTTTGCTTCTATTTATTTTTAATGTGGCTGTCGATCTGTCTTACAAACACAGCATCCTTCCAAGATTTCTGTGACATAGACCTTCCAAAGAGCAATAACTTTATTCCATTGAGTCTATCAAAATAAAGGTAAGGACTGGATAATGGAGATCCAGAAGTAAGCTCTCTACTGATAGAAACTGACTACAAAAGCTAAAATTAATAGGAGTTGTATCCTGACTTGAGGATTTATTTGAGAATCTCTGTAATATCTCCCTGGTCCTTTAGCATGTAATAAATACATATCTTTTGAAATTCAAATACGTCTAGTTAACATCTATCAGTGTACATTACTACAAATTTTTGTGTGTGTGTGAAGAGAACTTTTAAGATTTACTCTCTTAGCAGCTTTGAAATATACACTACAGTACTGTTAAATTCATAATAAATCTAATGTCTTTCACTCTGTACAACAAAAAGAGATCATTTCATTAGCAATGAACATTTTTAACATACAAACACATTTCTAACCATTTAGTTTCTTAGCTCTATATTTTTCTGGGGGACTGGGGACAGGTGAATCTACCCACCTCTCACAAACCTCCTACCAGAATTTTAGTCTCATCATTTTCCCTATCAAGGTAGATCCCTGATTAGTCCATGTCCTTCCAGTCTTACCCTTTTCCAAACCAGAGTGGTTTCTAAAATATCTGCCTGTAAACATTCCTTTACCCACCACACAAACGCCAGTTATTCAGCATGACATATATGGTCCTTTATGATTTCAGCCTTCCCAAGTTTTCACCGTTAACTACTACTCCTCAGCCTTTACTCTGTATTTAAATTATCCCAAAACACTTGTATTTTCCTGGAAAAAAATATAGGTTCTGCCTCATATCTCAAATTATTTCCTTCCACTCACACTTCTGCAGCTTTCCCTTATCCATAGACATAAAACTGAGTATAATGATTCTGTCATTACTAAAAATGTTATTGCATTAGTGCATGTAATGATTCCCCCTCTGTCTCACATGAAAGAAGTTGCCCTAAACAGGGTACTACTAATATATATGGACTGCAAAAATCCTCTCCTCCCCACAAGACATGGAACCTGGTTCCCCAAAGGTCCACTCACTGCACCCTTCTTTTGCATACAGAGCAACTAGGTCACACAAGCAGCTTACATTGAACTACACACAGCTAACTCAATCCTATAAATGCAGAGCCTTGAACTGATGCTTTACAGTATTTGCACATCTTTTTTTAGCTTATATAAACACTGCCTCCTTAAAATGTATACACTGGTAATGTGGGAAACAAATATTGACACAATCAGTTAGCAATGTTAACATCATTAGACTCCAGTTCGAGATTGTTTTGCTCTGTGGCATCCATAAATTAGAGCCTGATCCTTTATCAAAAGGAAAACACTCAGGAAAAAGAAATATTTCATAGGCACACACACCATGCAAGCTGAAAGTTTTAAATGGCTACTAGCAACATTTTCATGACTTTATTTCTAGTCATTCTATATTCCAAACAGACCAGTATATGAGTTATCAATGTACTGTCAAATAAAGGGCATAACTTAGAATTCAAACATTGGTTTCAAATTTAATAAAATTAATAAGGCTTCTGAATTCCCAGTAGCCAAACCAATAACCTAATTGTTAAAGTTTCCTTATATTGAATTATCTCTCTTTTTAAACACTAATGTGCTGTTTCCACTCTAAGTAAAATCATGTAATCTAACTCTGGAACTCTCAGGAAATAGGTGCTATGTATACCCAAACTGACAATAATGGATTTTGATCTCCCGATGAAACAGGCCAAATGAAAGTGAACTTTGGAAGCAAAGTGTTCCCATTTGTGAGGACAGCCTACATTGGGGTTGTAGAGGTGAATTAGACCCAGGCAAATGGGAGCATCTTCTTTAACTGCATACTCCTGATTTTCTTCTATTTTGGTAATTTGCTCGTGCTATTCATTCTACTAATTCCACTTCTGTGATTTCAGGGTTGTTAAGTCATTCATTCTACAAAAAGCAACTCAAATGTCACCTTCATAGGGTATGCATCCAACCCTAGCTGGAGAACAAATGTTTCACAACTTTCACATGATTTGGATCTAAATTTAGCAAATATGTCAAAGTATTCTTAGCTAAAATTATAATAAAATATCTTAGGAAGGCATCACTTTAAAAAATAAGAGACCATCTTTTAGGAAGACTTCTTCCATTGGGAAAGTTTACTATTCTTCAGCTGAGCACCACTGAAGGGAAGGTCAATGCAGGAGCCACCAGTCAGATGTGGTTATTAAGTGCTTGAAATGAGACTGGTGTCCCAGGTCCAAATGATAATGATAATAATAATAATAATATATATATATATATATATATATATATATATATATATATAATACATATCCTATCTAATAAAAGAGAAACATGGTAATTAGCCATACCTCCGCTACCCTTCCCATTGGCTAATCAGGGCAATATGCAAATTAACTGCCAGCCAAGATGGCGGCCGGCAGCCAGGCAGCTTAAAGCGAACAGGAGGCTTGCTTGCTTCAGTGATGGAGGAAGCCAACGTTCCCTACCTGCTGCCGCTGGCCTCTGAGCTTGCAGTTTAGGAAACAATGTTACAAATATAGAAGCTAAACAAAACCCCAGAAACCTGCTTTCAGCCAGCCGGGCTTCAGCCAGCAGGACCACAACATTGTTTCAATGATAGAACAAACACAGATCCCTGCTTTCAGCCAGCTGGGATCTCAGAGCTGGAGTGAGCAGGACCGCAACAGTGTTACAATTATAGAAGCCAAACAAACCAGATACCTGCTTTCAGCAGCCGAGGCCTCAGAGCTGGAGCCAAGCCTCAGAGCTAAAGCTGGCCAAGAATAAAAAAAAAGAAAAAAAGGATAGGTTGGGAGCTTCAGTCACCTGCCAGCCTGAAAACGGCCCTCAGCCCCTCACCCAGACTGGCCAGGCACCCCAGTGGGGACCCCCACCTTGAAGGGAGTGTGACCAGCTGCAAACAGCCATCATTCCCTCATCCAGGCTGGCCAGGCACCCAAGCGGGACCCCCACCCTGATCCAGGACACCCTTCAGGGCAAACCAGCCGGCCCCCACCCGTGCACCAGGCCTCTATCCTATAAGAGTAAAAGAGTAATATGCCTCCCAGCACCGGGATCAGTGGAGCTGCGAGGCCTCCCGGCACTGGGATCAGCGGAGCCGCGAGGCTTCCCGGCACTGGGATCAGCAGCAAACAGCCATCATCCCTTCATCCAGGCTGGCCAGGCACCCCTGAGCCGCGAGGCTTCCCAGCTGCAAACAGCTGCAAACCCCCTGATCGCCCTGCGGCTCTGTGTGTGACAGGGGGTGGGGCCACAACCTCCCTATCCGCCCTGCTCTGTTTGTGACAGGGTGCGCCACCCCAACGCCCCCATGGGCCCTGCTCTGAGTGTGACAGTGGCGGCGTCCCAACCCCCTGATAGGCCCTGCTCTGTGGGTGATAGAGGGCGGCGCCCCAACCCCCTGATCCGCCCTGCTCTGTGTGTGACAGGGGGTGGCGCCGCAACCTCCCCATCGACCCTGCCTTGAGTGTGACAGGGAGCGGTGCCCCAACCCCCCAATCGGCCCTACCCTGAGCGTGACTAGGGGTGGCATCGCAACCTCCCGATCCGCCCTGCTCTGTGCATGACCAGGGGCTACACCTAGGGATTGGGCTTGCCCTCTGCCACCCAGGAGCAGGCCTAAGCCAGCAGGTCGTTATCTCCCAAGGGGTCCCAGACTGCGAGAGGGCACAGGCCCGGCTGAGAGAACCCCCCCCCCCCGAGTGCACAAATTTTTGTGCACTGGGCCTCTAGTTATATATAATTAAATAAATTATCAAAATTAATTTTACCATTTCTGGGTTCCAGTTCGGCATGTAAGGAATTTAGAAGTAACCACTGTGTCCTAACAATAAGTACAACTTTGAAAAAAATGTAAAATCAACAACTCTTCTTAGATTTATCACTGAATTGAGGTCAAAGAGTAAATAAATCACTGCCCCCCACCCCCCCAAGTTGGAGAGATAAACAGGTAGATACAGAGAATCATAACTTCTTGAGCAGAAACCCAGAGAAGAAACCTTTGCAGGGACTGATACCAGGTAGGAAAACCTAATCTGTAAATGATGAAATGTTGGCAGCTCAGTGTGGACTTGTCTAAGAGTTAAAAATTCCAGGGGGACTCAGTCATAGAGAAGCCCCCACACTTTTGTGAGTTTTACCTTCAGGAACTCAACTAATTTCTCGGTGAATATCTGAGAAAAATCTCCTCATGCTTACATCAGGAGGAGGGGGAATGGAACTATCTTTAAATGCTGCAGAGTATTCTGTTCTTATAAGGTTAGCCCTCAGGAGAAATTATTCTACCAGAACCTAACCTACTAAGGTTTTGTTAGAGCTTAATCTACTTGGAAGGAGAAAAATACCTGACCTGCTAGCTTTAGACTTCTATGTGGGTGAAAGGAACTAATCTAATCCCCAGCTCCTTCTGGCCATCCTGTCCCACCTAAAGGGGTGAATGTGGGGAAAACTGAGAAGCACTGGTGAAGTCCAGGCATATCACATCATCAAAAGCCTGAGACCTAATAACAGGACCATAGGATACTTTCCTTTCCCAGATACTTTACCACTACATTACTAAAGGCCTAATGATCTCTTACCCACTACATTATGTCCACCTTTCAACAAAAAGTTACAGGTATTCTTAAGGGGAAAAAAACACAACACAGTTTAAAGACTGAACAAGACCCGGCCAATGTGGCCTGGTAGTTGAGTATCAACCTATGACCCAGGAGGTCATGTTTTGATTCCAGGTCAGGGCACATACCTGGGTTTTGTGCTCGATCCTCTGTGTGGGGAGTGCAGGAAACAGCTGATCTATGATTCTCTATCATCATTGGTGTTACTAGCCTCTCTCCCTCTCCCTTCCACTCTCTGAAATCAATAAAAATATGTCTAAGCCTGAACAAGCATCAGAACTAAAATCAAAATATGGTAGGTATGTTGTAATTATTCATAAATTATTATTTTCTTGCTTGTCATCAAAATAATAAAAAATTGGTTAAAGCTATTTTTTCAGTATGGATGTTTTGCAGAAAAATGGATGTATAAATAACTTTCTTTTCATCTATTCTTAACAAGTATTCACTATTTCTTGTATGTGAAATTTTAGGGCTTCAATAAATACAAAAATATAAGTAGCATAATACTCTAGTTAATGTGAAATGGGCATAAGAAGGAAATGCATTTCCAGGTTAATTGTCTGTTCCAGTCTACTTTAATATCTATCAAGTATCTCCTCCAAGGATGACATATCATGCCAGTCTAGGAAACTATATTCAAGGAAGTCAACACTTTTATGTGAGTTACTCCTGAATTACAAAATCACTTTTGGAGATGTATAAAAATTTTAAAATTGGATGCTTATTTTCTACATTTTAAATACAAGTTATTGGAACAAATCTTTCATGTCTTCTTGCTAATGATAAGGAATAAGACAAAAAATATATGGGGAAGAGACCACATGTCAGAACAATCCACAGCATTTTCCATGGTCTGTCAGCCAGATTTCAACTCAGACTTCTGGAGCTGGTGCACATTTTAGTGCAAAACTACCACCTGAACGACATTTGATGGCAGCCTGCAGGGACTCTTGATCCCACATCTAGGAATATATCCCAAGAAACTAGAAACACCAATCAGAAAGGATATATGCACCCCTATGTTCACAGCAGCACAATTTACCATAGCTAAGATTTGGAAACAGCCTAAGTGCCCATCAGCAGATGAGTGGATTAAAAAACGGTGGTACATCTACACAATAGAATACTACGCACCATTAAAAAAGAAGGAATTCTTACCATTTACAACAGCATGGATGGAACTGGAGAGCATTATGCTAAGCGAAATAAGCCAGTCAGAGAAAGATAAATATCACATGATCTCACTCATTTATGGAATATAATGAACAACATAAACTGATGAACAAAAACAGATCCAAAGATAGAAAAGCATCGATTAGACTGTCAAATCTCAGAGGAAAGGTAGAAGGTGGTGAGAGTAAGGGGGAGAGATCAACCAAAGGACTTGTATGCATGCATATAAGCCTAACTAATGGACACAGACATCAGGGGGTTGAGGGCATGAGTGGGGGGGTTGAGTGGGGGAGGGAGGGATAAGAACACATATGTAATACCTTAATCAATAAAGGGAAAAAAAAAAGATGAGTTCAAATAAACGAGGTTGCCCTTCCAGTCAATACACCATGTTTCACAACAGCTGTTAAATCCAAAACATCACAGGGAAACATAAGTCACTTGTCCCACAGTTGGTAAAGAGAAAATGTACATGTTCTACCTCTTAATACCCTCTCCAAAACTCAAGGTCAACTTTTAAACCTTGCTGGGTGTTAAAGTATGGCTATATCTGCTAAAAAATCGCTCAAATTATATAATGCATCTCTTTATAAAGTGAAAAAAGCACTGTGAATTTGTAGAGGAAGAAATGTGCTGCCCTGAAACCTAAAATCTATTTGAAATTGACTTGAAACTCTTGCCAAATCATTCCTGAAGGGAACTGAAATCTGGAAATAGGTATTTATGAAAACTTGGGTATTCATTTAGAAAAGAGGTCTGTTATACTAAGAAAAGCATATGCTCTCACATCCCACACTTATACTCTGTAATAGTTTTTATGTTTCATACATAAATTTACTATCTTATTTCCAATAAATCAATTGAACAACACTGGTTAAGGGCCAATTTTATACTGCCTTCTGGTTGCCATGTCATTCAAAAAGCTCACAAATTTGTGTAAACTCTACAACAGTAAAAGCATTGTATATCAGCATATGCCATACAATAAACACTAAGGAAATCTTGGTTAAGGTGAATTCTAGGCAGATAAAGAACATACCAGAAGACCAAGAAATAAAAACGTACCTGTTGTATTTGGGAGATAGTGATGTACAAAAAATATAATGTACAAGCCTGTTGGGAATGTAAAGTATAAAGAAAGCACTAAGGTGCATGGGATGGAAAACACTGAATGCCAGAAAAAGCACTATGGACTCACGGTGGAGCAAAGTCTGGCAGCAAAGTATTAAGTAGACTAAAAAGAGATGAAGGAGCCCAAAATGGTTGAGCCAGCTAAAACATCTATTGAGTTGACTCAAGCAAATATGGTCTAGAATAATTTTAATATGAATTAAGAAAATAGAGTTCTTGAAACTTTAAGACAAACTGTACACTAGGTGAAAAAAAAGACAGGGACCACAGCCAAATTTACTAAACATGTGTAATCCTACCTTTCATTTGTGTTGCAATAATATGAATATAATCCATAATACATAAAAGTAGTTTTTAGTTTTAAGTGACTTATTCAAAGCATGTGATTGAAAAGGTTATGAGTGGTTCATAAAATTTTGTCCCTTCTGGATAAATTATATATTCATCTCCCTAAAATAGAAGCTAAGGAAGATCATAAAACCTACCACAGTCATAGAATTACTAAGTGGCAAAATTGAAGAGAAAAAATAAACAGGTCTGTTGATAAAACTCTGCCTGTAACTTTATGCACTGTCTTAAAACAATATTTTGTCAATCTTTTGTAGTACTCTGTGCTTGTTACGACTGAAAGACCACGTGACAATTATGATAATGTGGGTTTTAAACTTCAGTCTATCACTAACTGGTTCTGTGACCTTGGGAAAGTCAATAAATCTTGCTGGCTCACAGTTTTCCCATAAAATGAGGATATTGGGTTACTCAGGTCCCTTTAACAATGAAATTACATGATGAAATGATATTTACCTTTCAGAACTTCAAAGATTTGTAATTTGCATTTATTCTGGTTTGGGTATACAGAGCAATAAGAATTTCTTGTTTCTGCAACCTCAACTTTTAGTTACTCAGCTTTGTAGTTATTGATAAGTATTAATTTGCTTTTGAAGAACATTATTTGCCCTGCTCATTTTACCTGTTGAATTTTATTTCAGATATCATTATGTAGAAGAGCTTTGCAGCTATACTTTCAGCATTAATATTCAATCATGAGTTTTCATTGAAGCTCATGATATTATAACAGCAAATCCACTTAATGCATAAGCACATTTAGAAAGGACATATTTAGCATGGATTATACTGGCACTCTACAATTAAGGTTCAATGCTTTCCAGAAGATTATAACTAAGAGAATAATGCATAGTGAAGTTGGAAAATACTTTAAATTATGGTTTTTAATTTTAAAATCCCCAATATGCATAAATGCACATATATATAGAAGATATTTTTGCTATTCAACACCTGGTAGTAATCTGAATCACAACTTACACTTGCTTGAGTTTAGCAGTAACTGTTTTCTTAAAATGTTAAGCATAAGCTCTCTGGATGACTTCCAAAAGCAAGTACCAAAACTACTTAGATAAGTTAACTAATATGTAAATAAATTACTAAGATTAAAGTAAATCTATGGCATATAGTCAATAATAAAAGTCAGACATTTCATATGCACTGACTTTTTAAGAATTAAATAAACAGCCCTGCTGGTGTGGCTCAGTGATTGAGAGTCAAACTATGAACCAGGAGGTCACTGTTCCATTCCGATAAGGGCACATGCCTGAGTTGTGGGCTTAATCCCCAGTAGGGGATGTGCAGGAGGCAGCTGTTCAATGATTCTCTCTCATCATTGATGTTTCGTTTCCTCCCTCTCTCTTCCTCTCCGAAATCAATTTTAAAAAGAAAGAAAAAAAGAATTAAATAAACAAATAAAAACCCATAAATCATAAATTTGGTTGTTTTTCCCAAAATAATAGGAATAACAAAACTTGATGTGTTCCATAACATGAATATCCAATATGTCTCATATAATATACCAAACAGAGGTTTTTCTTTCTTCTTTCATACATATAAGTTGATAGAATTTTTTAAAAATCTCCCTTTTTGAAACGTGGTAAGCAAAATGGCATAAAATTGAACATATACTTGCACTAATTCAACTCTATGTGTTTCAGAAATAAATTAACAAAATAAAAATATCAATTTAAAAGTTGGAACAATTTCTCTTAACATAAGCTTAGGCATGAGATAAAAGACAGAAATTTGCTGTTTTTCAAATGTGTATTCCATTGTACACCTCAGCATGAGCATCTCACTGGATTTAATGTAATGGTGTAATGTAATCTGAGTGTATAAAGGTATATATTACACATGTTCCATTATAGTATCCAAATGACTTCAACATACTTTTGATGAAAACACACACACATCAATCTGTTTCCATGGTGGAGAAATAACTGGCTTTGTTGGAGTTAGTAAAAGTCTTTATATCTTAATTTTTTTCAATGGTAAACTTGTTAACATGCCATTTTGTTTTTGTCTATTAGACTTATTTTAGAAGAAAACATATACTAATGTACAACTCAACTAGATTATGTTCTTCAATTAGGCATCCGTGCTTTCCATTGACACTTTAAATAGAAATCTGAGCTCATACAGTTGACCTTCTTCCCTAGTTCTTTGCAGTAGCTCTATACAACTAAAATAACTTTTCTGGTGAATTCTGAAGACAATACATGTTGATCTTAAGACATTAATTCTGAAGGGTACAGGTGCTAGGCTTTCTAGTTTGTTTAGCTAGAGGAGTAAGACATATGGCTCAGATTCTAGGGCAAAGCCACAGACTCTGTGGTTGACTTCAAGTTTCCAGCCTGTGTATGTCAGAGAATTAAAACACTTGTCTATGTCCTGCATTTAGTCCTTTGGGGGCTTCTGAGAAACCATCAGATCTTACTGGGCATCAGGGAACTCTGATGAGCAAAACTTTTGCCAGATCATGTGGTTGGGAGAGAATAAGTTTTCTTATTTTCACATAGAAAGACCTGGACAACAGATTGCTGTGTCTCTCCACTACATTAACATCCACACCACCCTTAGCCTTTACTTCTATATATAACTATCTGAAAATTAACCAGTTAGAAATCAAGACTCTTCTAAATAACTCATGGATCCAAAGGGAAAACCAAACAAACTACAGATTACTTGAAATTAACACAAATCTATCTCATATCAAAACGTAAGAACACCTTGCTCTATGCATTTATTAAGAACTTGAAATTACTCAATTTGAGGCAATGAGGACCTCTGAAGCCAAACATCTAAACCAGAGTTTAAAAGAGGATTTTTATAGTCCTAACCCCACTCGGCCTCCAAAAGAATTCTGGAACAAAGTTTACTCTCTCTACCGAAGCCCGATCAAAAGAGCTTTGAACTTGGGGATACTAGGCAAAGCTGATGAAGGTGGAATGCATTCATGGAAACAGATTACGTTTCTATACACTGAATGGTGGATTTCAATCAAGACAAGAAAAGTAAAATTTATATAGAAAAAAATATATATATACACATATGTTATAATACATAAATACTATATGAATTTTACGTGTTCACATTTAACTCTTAATATGGCAGGAGCATCAACATGTGAAATATATTTAAATTCAGTCATCTTTGGCACTTTTCTTACTTTTAGTCATGTAAAATCTCAGACTTTACACATATTTTTCATTTTACCAATATAAATGTATTTTTGTTAAGGGAGAAGGGTATAACACTTTGTATTTAGCAATTTGTTAGCTAGATCTATAATTTATAAATATTTAGACATTTAAAAGGTGAACCTCCATTTGTACTCTTGTAGCAGGCCTTGCAAATATGAGTGGCAGGCCTGTTTTTCTTTTTTAAAAATATTTATTGTTGAAAGTATTATATATGTCCTCCTTCTCCCCCCATTGACCTCTTCTAGCCATTTTTCAGTCAAAATCTATTCAGAGAAAGCAAAAATGTGCGTGTTTTGTATGGGCCACAGGTAGTATTTTAACTGAAGTAAAAGCTTATCTTATCTACCACCACTATTACGATAAAAAACATAACTCTGGATATAAAGCTCATAACAGATATAATAAGAAGGCAGAACTCAGTACGTGATCTACATTTTTATTTGAATGTCTACTTTTAGAATTTGTTCATAACGATAGGCTTTATCCTATAATTATGGGTGCAGAAGGACTATTTTTAATCTAAAATTTTATTTCTTCCAAAGAAAGTTTATATGAATGAAACCTAACATTGGCAAAGGGCTTTATTCAATATAGATTTCTAAAATGAAATATTAATGTTATATATTGTTCATAAGAACAATTTGAATTCTATAAATAGTATTTAAGAAAGCAGTTGTTCATCGCTGTAGTGCAATTTTACTGTGATTGTAATATTGGTAATTTTTTAGGAAGCTTAAGAAACACTAAAAACTACATAATGTTCTCTATGAAAAAGTATGCTATAGGAATCCATGAATGTATAATGACATGTGTCTATAAAAATAAAGCCATAAAAAAAACAGTCCTTTCCTTTTAAATCAGAATAGGCCCATATGCCAGACATGCCTCAGTCAGAGATTACGGCCTGAGACACATGTGGAAATAAGATCTGCCCCACAAATTGTTTGACAGTATTTCTTAAGACATCAGAAATTGCCTATGGTAAGGATTCCAGCATAGCAACGCCAATCTGTAACAGAGAAAATGTCAAAACATGCAGTATTTAAGCAAATATTATATACTAGAGGCCCGGTGCACAAAAATTTGTGCACTTGGGGGGGGGGGTCCCTCAGCTGGCCTGTGCCCTCTCATAGTCTGGGACCCCTCGGGGGATGTCCACCTGCTGGCTTAGGCCCACTCCCCGGGCAGTGTGTGTCATAGTGACCAGTCATTCCCAGTCATTCTGCTGTTAGGGTCAATTTGCATATTACCCTTTTATTATATAGGTTAGAGACCTGGTGCACAGGTGGGGGCTGGTTGGTTTGCTCTGAAGGGTGTCCTGGATCAGGGTGGTAGTCCTGCTGGGGTGCCTGGCCAGCCTGGGTGAGGGGCTGATGGCCGTTTTCAGGCTGGCCACGGCCCCGGGCTGGAAGCAGGTATCTGGGATTTATTTAACTTCTATAATTGAAACTTTGTAGCCTTGAGCAGAGCCCAGGTCCTGGAAGCCTGGGTTGCCCCTGGCAACTGAGGCTCTCAGCCCCTCCTTGAGCAGAGGCCAGGGCAGCTGGAAGCAAGTATCTGGGATTTATTTATCTTCTATAATTGAATCTTTGTAGCCTTGAGTGGAGCTCAGGGCCAGCAGGACAGAGGGGAAGCTTGGCTTCCTCCATTTCTGGGGGCAATGATCCAGCTCCATGGTCACCACCATCTTAGTTGGGTTAATTTGCATATTTTCTCCTGATTGGCTGGTGGATGTGGGTTGTGGGCATGGCTCGTGGTGTAGTGGAGGTACAGTCAATTTGCATGTTTCTCTTTTATTAGATTAGATGTTCAACAACAATGATCCTAGAAATTTCAACTAAACTCATAATTTGGGGAGGAAACAACTTCAAATGAGCTTGGTAAAAATCAACTGTTAATGGATATAATGAAAAAAAAGACATATGGTTTCTTTTAATCATTATTCATTTGAGAGGTAATCATTTGGCTCCAAATTCAATGACAAGATGAGTATCAAATGCCACTTCAGGACTTTACCTAATCTTGATTCCTCTGTGAAACACAAATGTTATTTTAAGATTTTGGCTATAAATGGATGGCAAGTTTTTAATAGTTACGCCATAAATAATACTTTTTATCTTTAAAATGTTTTGGTGAACTAAAAGTTGGCAATGTTCCACTGTCTAACTGTAGTACCCCCAACTATGTAAAGTAAGAGAGCACAGATGCCTGGTGCACCTGAACTTTTTGTTTGTGTATTTAAAGAAAGCCTCTGCCGTAGCTCCTTGCTTAAAAACAGTTTGGAAGATAATGAATATGTGCCTTGGGAGAGATGGCTTTCTAGCAATACATTTATAGGAAATTCTATAAAATGAATGTGACATGTATAATTACATATAACAAATGGAAAGAATGACATGAGTAAAACCACACATGGACATATCTCATATTTGAAATGGTGAAAAGCAGCATGAAGTCCAATGTAAATCTCCATACTTCTGGAGAAGTTAATTCAGTTTGATTTAATTTTTTTATATCTGGAAAGTGTTTGCACTCTTCCTCCATCAGCTTCCTAGAGGCTGTGGAAAAACGAGTGCTATGCTTGTGTGAATGTGCACATTGATTACAGTCAGTAGTAGTTTCATTCTTCCATTCCTCTAAAGTTCTGGTAGCGTCTTTATCTTGGAATATTTTAGCTCAAGTAATAACACATGGCTAGAATTTTGTGTATGCCATTGTTGTTGGCTATAACGTTTCCTTAAAGTACAAGGATAGGAGATATACTTGTATATTTGGATAAAAGTAAGCAAATGTTTACACACAAAACAAAAACAACCTTGACTTGAATCTATTTTTTGATGTAACAAAAATAAAATGAACAAATATCACAAACAAATAATGGCTCATACCACCCTCGTGATTCTGCCTGAGGAGAGACTGTGCCTCTGACATGAAAGATGCAGTAACATGGTAAAATGGCTTTATGGCTCTTTGACTCATGGTGTTGCCACAGATAACCTACAAGACCCAGGGACAGAGGAAAGTCAAGCACAGGGCAATGAGAACCTTCTGTAAGAGGAAAATATTGCAAAGAATTATGGAAGTTGTTAAAAAGGAAGTGATGATGATACGGGGAAAACAGTGAGCTGAGAAAATATAGTACAGTTTAAAGGAAGTACGGAACATGTTTGTGTCTATGTTTCTGTGTGTGTGTACAAAGGCATGATATGTGAGTCTCTGTGTTGTCGGTGTGTTTTCTATGAATCATCTATCCTAGCATCAAACACATATTAAGAACATGTGACTATGCTGCTTTTGGTAATACCAAATTAGTCTGATACTTAAGTATGTAACTTTGCAGTTAATCTTTGTGGAGAAGTGAAATGGTTATTATTTGCAGATGACATGATACTATATATAGAGAACCCTAACGATTCCACCAAAAAACTATTCAAACTAATAAATTAATTCAGTAAATAGCAAGATCAAAATTAGTACTTAGGAATCAGTTGCATTTTTATACACCAAAAATGAATTATCAGAAAGAGAAATTAAGAAAAAAAGTCTATTTATAATTGCATCAAAAAATACCTAGGAAAAATTTAACCAAAGAAACATTAAAGAAATTGAACAAGAAAAAAATAAATGGAAGAACAGGAAGAATTAACATCATTAAAATGTACATAAATTACCCAAAGCAATCTATAGATTCAATGCAATCCTATAAAAATACCAATGGCATTTTTCACAGAGCTAGAACAAATAATCCAAAAATTTATAGGGAACCACAAAAGACCCTAAATAGCCAAAGCAATCTTGAGAAAGAAGAACAAAGTTTGAGGTATAACACTATGTGATACCAAACTACACTACAAGCCTATGGTAATCCACATAACATGGATTAAAATAAAATAAAAGAAATACACAGATAAATATATCTATCAACTAGAGGCCCGGTGCACAAAATTCGTACACTGGAGGGGGGGTCCTCTTAGCCTGGCCTGTGCCCTCTCGCAGTCTGGGGCCCCTTGCTCCTTAACGCCCGCCTGCAACAGAGGCAGGAGAGGCTCCCACAACTGCCACTGCACTCACCAACCAGAAGCCAGGCTCGCTGCTCCTTAGCGCTGCTGTGGAGGCAAGAGAGGCTACCGCCACCACCACTGTGCTTGCCAGCAGTGAGCCCAGCTTCTGGCTGAGCAGCAGCTCGACCTGTGGGATCACACTGACCACCAGGGAGAAGCTCCTGCATTGAGCATCTGCCCCCTGGTGGTCAGTGTGCATCATAGTGACGAGTCATTCTGGTCATTCCGCCATAATGATCGCTTAAGCTTTTATTATATAGACTAGAGGCCTGGTACATGAAATTTGTGCACGGCAGGGCGTGTCCCTCAGCCCGGCCTGCACCCTCTTCAATCTGGGACCCCTTGGGGACATCCCTCTCACAATACGGGACAGCTGGCTCCTAACTGCTCACCTGCCTGCCAGCCTGATTGCCCCCTGCTGGCCTGATTGACGCCTAACTGCTCCCCTGCCAACCCAATCGCCCCTAACTGCCCTCCCCTACCAGCCTGATCGCTCACAACTGCCCTCCCCTGCTGCGACCTGCCTCCTCCGCCGGGACTCGCCTCCACTGCGCAAGGTGGCAGAGACTCCAGGACTGGCCTCCTCCATGCTGCGCGAAGCTGCAGGACCGCCAGGCCTCACCACGTGGTGCAGCTGTCGGGCCCCGCCTCCACTGTGCGTGTGGCCATCTTGTGGCAGCCATCTTGTGGTGGCCATCTTGTGACGATGTCGCATGGAGGGCGCAAAGACCACCGAGGCTTTTATGAGTATAGAAGATGGGACAGAATAGAGAGCCCAGAAATAAATCCACCTATATAGTCAAATAATCTATAACAAAGGAGGCAAGAATATACAATGGGGTAAAGATAGTCTCTTCAATAAATGTTTTTGAGAAAACTGGACAGATTCATGCAAAGGTATGAACTGGATCACTTTATTATATCTATCTATACTAATAATAGCCTAGGTGGCATCACGCCCTCACGTCATCCCAAGATGGCCATCACAAGATGGCTGTGTGCACAGCAGAGGCAGGGCCCGGCAGCCACTCCATGTGGTGAGGCCTGGGGATCTCGCGGCTCTCGCAGCACCGAGGAGGCTGGTCCCTGGTGTCTCTGCCCGCTTTCATACGGAGGAGGCAGGTCCTGGCAGAGGAGGTGGATTGTGGCAGGGGAGGGCAGTTGGGGGCCGATCGAGTCGGCAGGGGAGCAGTTAGGCATCAATCAGGCCAGCAGGAGAGTGGTTAGGGAGCCATCAGGCTGGCAGGCAGAAGCAGTTAGGGGGGCAATCAGGCAGGCAGGCAGGCGAGCAGTTAGGAGCCAGCAGTCCCAGATTGTGAGAGGGATTTCTGACTGCTGGTTTAGGCCCAATCAGTCCTAGGCCCCTCCCCCCAGCTAGCTCCACCCCCGATCATCCCCCCCCAGCACCAATCAGGGGTGGGGCTGGCCAGCCAACCTCCCACAGCCCCTCCCCTGGCCGCTGACCCCTGATTGGCCTCCCCACCCAATCAGGGGTGGAGTCCACTGGCCATTTGTCTAAGGCCCCTCCCCCAAGCCGGCCTGGCCCTGATTGGCCCCAATCGGAATGGGCCGGCCGGCCAGCCAACCTCCTGCCATCTCTTCCTCCCAACAGGCCCAGCCCCAATCCACCCTGATTGGGGCCGGGCCACCTGGACCCTACCCGTGCACGAATTCATGCACTGGGCCTCTAGTACAAAAATAAATGCAAAATGAATTCTAGACTTAAATGTAAGACATGAAATCATAAAATTCCTAGGATAAAATATAGGCAGTTAACTGACACCACTCTTAGTAATAAGTTTTTGGATGTTTCTCCTTAGACAAGGGAAACAAAAGAAAAATATAAACAAATGGGATTACATCAGACTTAATAGTTTTTGTATAGTGAAAAAAAACCATCATCAGAACAAAAATGGTGGAAGATATTCATCAATGATACATCTGATAAGGGGTTAATATACAGAATATATGAAAAACTCATACATCTTAACACAAAAGAAAATACAACCAAGCCAATTTAAAATGGGCAGAGGACCTGAATAGACATTTCTTCAAAGAGGACATACAGGAGGCCAAAAGACATATGAATAGATGCTCAACATCACTAATCATCAGAGAAATATAAATTAAAACCACGAGATATCACCTCACACTTGTCAAAATGGTTATCAATAAACCAAAGAAGTGTTGGCAAGGATGTGGAAGAAAGGGCACTCTCATGTACTGTTAGCAAAATTGTAAATTGTTGCAGCTACTATGGAAAACAACATGATGTTTCTCAAAAAATTAAAAATAGAACTTCCATATGACATAGCAATTCCTCTTCTGGGTATTTATCGAAAGAAATCCAAAACACTAATTTGAATAGATTATGTTCACTGCAACATTATTTTTAATAACCAAGATATGGAAGCAACCTACGTGTGCATCAATAGACAGATGAATAAAGATATGGTGCACACAGATTCATGGAATATTATGGGATATAAAAAAATGAAATTTTTCCATTTGCAAAAAATGGATGTACCTAGAGGATATTATGCTAAGTGAAATAAGTCAGATAGAGCAAGACAAACAGCATATGACCACATTTATATTTGGAACCTAAAAAAACAGTGAACAAACAAAACAGAAACAAACTCAAACATACAGAGAACAAATTGATGGCTGCCTGGTGAGAGTGGGGTTGGGTGAATGGGTGAAAAAGATGAAGGAATTAAGAAGTACAAATTGCCCATTATAAAAAGTCATGCATATGTAAAGTACAGCATAGGGAATACAGTCAATAATATTGTAATAATTGTATAGGGTGTCAAATGGGTACTAGACTTACTAAGGTGATCACTTTTCAAGTTATTTAAATGTCTAATCACTATATTGTACACCTGAAACTAATATAATATTGTATGTCATCTGTAAATGAAAAATAAAAATAATTAAGTGTATGCAATTAAAGTATGTGCCCCAAAAAAGGCCTGGATCAATAAATTACCATAGTCCAACTGAAGGAAGAAAGATAAATGAAATTCTGTGTGGTCATATGATCGGGGCCGGTCAGCCAGATCCCACCATGCACGAATTCATGCACCAAGCCTCTAGTAGCTTCATAATAGAAAAGGGGATGAGAAAGGCATTCTGGAAAGAAGAGGAGAAAGGCCAGTTTGCTGGGTATTAGGCAAAAACAGAGCTAAGAGAAGGAAATGCAAAAAAGGATTTAGGGAAAGTAAAAGGTCCCAGATAATTTTTAGGTTGTGATATATAATTTCTCCCTCAATTCTTCTGCAAAATCTTCAATTACACCTACATAACACTACAATGCTTCTAAAGCAGGGGTGTGCAAACTTTTTGACTCGAGGGCCACAATGGGTTCTTAAACTGGACCGGAGGGCCGGAACAAAAGCATGGATGGAGTGTTTGTGTGAACTAATATAAATTCAAAGTAAACATCATTACATAAAAGGGTACGGTCTTTTTTTTTTTTTTTTTTTTTAGTTTTATTCATTTCAAACGGCCGGATCCAGCCCGCAGGCCGTAGTTTACCCACGGCTGTTCTAGAGTGAACTCATTAGAGAAATCTTAAACTAGTCCTAAATTAAACTAAACCTCAGGACTAGACTAACATTTTTGGAAACCTAATTTTACTGAAAAAAATTAAACTTTAGTGGTTATTTTTCAAAGTGAAAATAACATTTTCTAAATAGTCACTAAGTTGTTTCAGCAGTGACAAATTTTCAAGTGTGGTATTTCATGTTTGGATATTTTCATGCATTTTAAAGTAATTAAATTAAATATATAAATCCTCATGTAGTGCATCATGAACTAAATTTTAGACAAAGAGAGATTTAAAAACTGAATAATGGCTAATTAGATTTCTGATTAAGGTGTCACCATCTATTCGCACTCTTAATACATTATTTATCTCCCAAAGCATAGTAAGGATAAGTAAAATATAAAATGAGAAATATAAATCTAGAATTGAAATAAGAAAAATATCTTTGTAGTTTCTAAAGAGAATCCCAAAGCAGAGAATAGAGCTATAGTCACATTCTTACAATATAATGGAATTCAAGTGCAGAAGGAAAAAAAGTGTAACTGGAAGGTAAAGGTGATAAGGGTGATTGCGGCTTGGTTTACTGAGAAAAGTCAGCAGTTAGATTTGTGTCCTTCTGTTTAACAAGTTTTTAAAAATATAGCCATCCTGAAATTCTTCCTGGAGCTTCAGTTTATACACAGAAAGAGCCTTCTCTATGCATTTCAGACATTCCTTATGAGATTATTTTACTTCTTTCTGAAATTTATCCTTTAGAAAAGAGTTTCCTAGATGGAGTTTCACGAATGGCTTGCAGATGTGCATGAGATATTGATAACCTTATACCTTAGTGTGGCACACGGAGATCAGAAATATTAGAATCTATAGGCAGCCATTTAGCCCTAAGATCCCCATCTACTTACGTTAGCATACAGCAGAAATATTTTTTTTATGTATACTGTGATTTAATAATGGTTGGAAATCAAAGTATTAGTTCCCCTTAAAAGCCTCATTATTAGATTGCTGGGGCTGCCATAACAAAATACAACAGACCGGTGGCTTAAAAAGGAGAAATTTATTTTCTCACAGTGGTAGAGACTGGAAATCCAAGATCAAGGTTTTGGCAGTTTTGGTTTCTTCTAAAGGCTCTGTTCTTGGTCTGCAGATGACCATCTTTTTACTGAGTCTTCACACTGTCATTTCTGGCAGTGCACATCCTAGGGGTCCCTTTGCATGCCCAAATTTCCTCTTCTTTTAAGAATACCAGTCAGATTAGGTCCCATTCTAATAGCCTCATTTTAACTTAATCTCCAGGGTAAGCAGAAGGAAATAATAAACATCAAAGCAGAAATAAATGACAAAGTATATTTTTTAAAAAGTACAAAAGATCAATGAAACCAAGAGCTGGTTCTTTGTAAAGATAAACAAGATTAACCAACCTTTAGTCAGACTCATCAAGAAACAGAGAGGACCCAAATAAATAAAATCAGAAATGAAAGAGGTAAAGTCACAACTATCATCACAGTAATATAAAGGATTATAAGAATATACTATGAATAACTATGTGCCATGAAATTGGACAATCTAGGTGAAATGGACTAATTCTTAGAAAGACAGAAGGATGAAAGGGAAAAGGGAAAGAGATAGTTTAGGAAGGAGCAAGGGACACCTGGAGGGCTGCACTGTTAAAAACATAAAGAATGTCTGAAAAAGGAATGAAAAAGCTGTCACAGCTGGAAAATGAGGCCTTACTTTGACATTTACCGAAGTGATGACTTCTACAGGCCCCCTGAAATTAACTGAATTTTATTTGTAACATTTACCTTGCCTACCTTGCCAGAACACCAAATTCTATTGGTCATACCCATTTGTGGGACAGATTTATTAATGATTGTGCAGAACAAAGTGGGTTCTGATGTCATCTCTATATTTCTACATTTAACAATTAAAATAAAATCAATGAAATATTTGTTTTATATTGCATAGACATTGTCTTTTTTTTTCATGTGAAAAATGAGAGAATGCTTTATTCAAAGTATAAAACCATAAGGAATAAAATAAAAGTGCTAGAAAGTCTTTTTCATTCAATTAAGTGAAATCTCCACTGGAAGATGATACTCTCACTGGCATAACTGTCATAGATTAATGGCAGTTTTGATGAAACTATTGATATAGGATTGTTCTAGTTTTTAATAAAGTCCTGATGCATGAGTACTCTCCCAACATAGCTTTTTGGTAGCATAGTTTATTTTCCCCTGTTTGCATCATTTTTATTTGTTATCCAAATAATAATTCTCTCTGAAGTACTCTTACATAACAGTGTAGATCTAAGATTGCTAATGGATTTTTAATTGTCACAGTTTTTTTTAAAACTTTGTCATTATCTAAAGTTAAGTATTTCTCCATTAATAAGGATTCCCTGACCAGAGAAAGACATTTATGTTGTGAATACTTTTATTATACAAGAAAGTAAGGCTTCCCAATATTCTGTACAAATAATACTGTCAGTAAAGTTTTCCAAGATCTTCAGTTAAAAAAACCAAGCTTCACTACAACTGTAATCATCAGGATCAGATCAGATCATCAAGTGAGAGAAATGTGTTTTCAGAAGCAAAAGCTGATTTTGATTGTTAAGGTAGAAAAACGTCATTTTTTTTCTTTAGTTTAAAATCTGTAAAATGTATTTTTCATGTTTTTCCCCTTTTTATCTCTATCTGTTCAGAAGAAAAATGATTATTGTCAGTAGGTGCTAAGTACCTCAGGAAAAGTAAATCCCTTGACAGAATGTGCATCTGCCGGATAAGGGAAAATGATGAACTCAAGTCATTTTACAGAGGTTTCCAAAACAAACCAGAGAAAGACATCCAAGATATATTGAATGAGTTTCTGTGAAGATAAGGCCACAGTCCTGTGCTTTAAGGGAATGAGACCTGGAAGAAGCAGGCTATAGGTAACAGGATTAACAACAAATTTAATCAATTCCCACTTTAGGGTTCCCAAATGCACTGAAAAAGTACTTAAATGGATTTATTATACTAACATTTAATTTAATAAAATTTCTGTGGTTTGTATTGCTTACAGGGAGAAACATGTACATCAAAGGTGATGATCAGTATGGCAGCATCCAGAATGACACTACGTGACACTATTAATTCAGTTCCTAGAGTTCCCCTGCTATACCAGGCACTAACCCTTTAGTTACTGGATAATGGAGACTTGGGGAATCCCTGGTAGAAAAAAATTGGTAAATATCTACAAATTTCAGTGATTTATTATCAGTGCCTTCTACTTGATTATAGGCCCCACTCCATATTTAATTTTGTGTATATTTGTTCATTCTAATAAATACTGGAACACCCCTACTCTCTTCCCACACCTACCTTCATCATGCCTCATAAATATTTGCTCAGCATTTTTCACCCCTTATCTATTTAATATGCAAATAAATATGCAATGAGGGTAGTGTTTTGAGCCAGAGAAGAGAATCAAAATGTGAATACTCATGTCATAATTCCCATTACACACATACATCTTTAACGTGATTATCGTAATTGAGATAGTTATGCCTGATGGGGTCTTTGCATGTAATAGGTGCTGACTGCGGATTTGGGAAGAAATTAACAGAATATAGCCATGTCTGGAAAGAGTTCTTCTAGATATCTCTGCCTCAGTGCTATATTACACTGTTTAATCAGCCATGGGTATAGCCAAATATCAGTCTTGGGAAAGAATTTTTAACAAATCAAATTCCTTTGGACTCGCAGATGTTCACTGCACACATTCTAGTAATGGCACTACCTTTTTCCTTTTTTTAACCCAAACTCCTAGGATGGTAGAGTCAGTGCAAAGCTAGAGGGGTGGAGGTAAGAGTGTACTAAAATCATTCAGTAAAAACTCCTCAGTACCTGTATGTGCTGACACTAAATCACTCAAAATCCTGTTAAGAAGTAGGTAAGGTAGGAATGTATCAGCACTGGCCAGCCATTGGAGATGCTAGACAGACAACAGAATTATAATGTAGTAATGTTAAGTACTGTAATAAGGATAAAAGTTTGGGGTATTAGCTCTATGGGCAATACAGGAGGATAGCCTATTCAAGGACAGGATAACTAGGAAATGCTTTTTGGAGGTGATGATGCTGAACTGGGTAAGTACCAGTGAGCCCCTCAAAGGGAAGGGGAAAAGGGTGTTCAAGGCAATGACTGTTTCACATAGTTGTAAAGGAAACAGGCTGTGAAGTTATAAAGGGACTAGAGGCCCGGTGCACAAAAATTTGTGCACTCGGGAGGGAAGGGGGGGTCCCTCAGCCCGGCCTGTGCCCTCTCGCAGTCTGAGACCCCTCGGGAGATAACGACCTGCTGGCTTAGGCCTGCTCCTGGGTGGCAGAGGGCAGGCCCAATCCCTAGGTGCAGCCCTTGGTCAGGTTCAGAGCAGGGCTGATTGGGGAGTTGGGGTGCCGCCCCCTGTCATGCACAGAGCAGGGCGGATTGGGAGGTTGCGATGCCACCCTCAGTCATGCTCAGGGTAGGGCTGATTGGGGGGTTGGGGCACCGCCCCCTGTCACACACAGAGCAGGGTGGATCAGGGGGTTGGGGCGCTGCACCCTGTCACACTCAGGGCAGGGCCAATGGGGAGGTTATGGCTCTATCCTGTCACACACAGAGCAAGGCCCGTGGAGGGGGGTTGGGGAGCCACCCTCTATCACCCACAGAGCAGGGCCTATCAGGGGGTTGGGGCGCCACCACTGTCACACTCGGGGGCAGGGCCGATGGAGAGGTTATGGCTCTACCCTGTCACACACAGAGCAGGGCCCGTGGGGGGGGGGGGGGGTTAGGGCGCCGCACCCTGTCACACACAGAGCAGGGCCGATCAGGGGGGTTGGTGTGCTGCACCCTGTCAAACACAGAGCGCAGGGAGATCAGGGGGATAGGGGGAGCTCCCCCCTATCAGGCACAGAGCAAGGCTGTATCAGGGGGTTGGGGCACTGCCC
>NW_005871048.1:7891988-7940956 GCF_000147115.1 Myotis lucifugus
CACAGAGCAGGGCCCATGGGGGCGGGGGAGGGAGTTGGGGCGCCGCACCCTGTCACACACAGAGCAGGGCCGATCAGGGGATTGGGGAGCTCCCCCCTATCAGGCACAGAGCAGGGCCCGTGGGGGGGGGGGGGGTGGGGCGCCCCACCCTGTCAAACACAGAGCCCCAGGGCAATCAGGGGATTGGGGAGCTCCCCCCTATCAGGCACAGAGCAGGGCTGATCAGGGGGTTGGGGCACCTTCCCCTGTCACACACAGAGCCGCAGGGCGATCAGGGGGTTTGGGCGCTGCCCCCTGTCACGTTGATCCCGGTGCCGGGAGCCTCGCTGCTCTGCTGATCCCGGTGCCGGGAGGCATATTACCTTTTTACTATATAGAATAGAGGCCTGGTGCATGGGTGGGGGCCGGCTGGTTTGCCCTGAAGGGTGTCCTGGATCAGGGTGGGGGTCCCCACTGGGGTGCCTGGCCAGTCTGGGTGAGGGGCTGAGGGCTGTTTCCGAGTGGCGAGTGACTAAAGCTCCCAACCACTCCTTGTTTTCTTCTTCTTTTTTTTTTTTTATCCTGGGCCAGCTTTAGCTCTGAGGCCTTCACTGCTGAAAACATGGATACAATGTTTCGGTCTGGCTGGGTTTCAGTCCGCCGGTTTCTGGGGTTTTGTTTACCTTCTTATTTGCAACATAGTACATAGTTGCTTAGAGTTGCCGCTGAGAGGCCGGCAAGTGAGGCGGGGAACGTTTGAGTCCGCAGCAAGCAAGCCTCATGCTCGCTTCAGTGCCTGGCTGCCGGCCGCCATCTTGGCTGACAGTTAATTTGCATATACTCACTGATTAGCCAATGAAAAGGGTAGCGGTCGTACGCTAATTACCATGTTTCTCTTTTATTAGTGTAGATATGGAGGATCTGAGTCTGAATTCCCTAGTTTAATAACTATTGGGTCTGGGCATATAACTTTTCTTCTAAGCATCTAATTACTCATAGGCAGCCTTGGAGATAATGAGCGAGTGAAAGAGAAAAAGCATTCAGCAGCATGCAAACTTCTGGTGACACATTCAGCGAACTGTAATTATTTCTTATATATATGGAGTGAAAAGATTCAAATGAAGTATGATAATCCAGGTAGAAAAGATAGTTGAGGGCTAAAAGAATTTGTGGTAGAAATTACTAGTTGTTGCAGGCTGTTATTTCTGGAGGCAGATACTGAAGTATAGAGTACAAGATGTTCCTAAGAGATCAAAACTTATTAAAGAAAAAATAAAGCAGGAAGGGGCAGAGAAAGAAGTCAAGCTGTGAGCCAAGCCAGTGAAGTATGAGTGCTCTCAAGTAAGCATTGTCTCAGAGTTGTAGCAGTTGTAACCAGTGAGCTGAAATGGCCTGGTCTTTATCCCTCTGCCCCACTTGGTAATGTGGGATGCCTCAGGTAATGAGATAGAAACCTCCTTGCAGTTGGACATCAAATCCTTCCTTGAAGGAGACATCTGGTAGGCACATCACTGCATCTACCAAAATAGTGTTCCCTCACAGCATGTCTTTCTCCTCTTCTGAGTGAATTAAAGAGGGCCCTTCTCAGCTCCCTTGCAGTTGGCTGGGCATCTGATTCTTTGTAGACGATGGAAATTCCCTGTGTGAGTTTTCTGTCCTCATCCTACATTATGTTCACAAAGGAGACTGCATGTTCCAGATGGTACAGCTGCAGGACAAAGGAGCTTCCATCTGCAGGCTTGGCAGAGAGGCTACAAGGACATGATTTAGAAGAGTTCAAACATAATGAGGAATTGTTACAGGTTCTTAAGGAAGCTGTTGACATGATTAGATTTGCCTTAAGGGAGATCTATTTGGCTAAAACAGCCGTGGGCAAACTACAGCCCGCGGACCGGATCCGCCCGTTTGAAATGAATAAAACTAAAAAAAAAAAAAAAAAAAAGACTGTACCCTTTTATGTAATGATGTTTACTTTGAATTTATATTAGTTCACAGAAACACTCCATCCATGCTTTTGTTCCGGCCCTCCGGTCCAGTTTAAGAACCCATTGTGGCCCTTGCCCACCCCTGGGCTAAAATATGCAAAATTTGTGAAAATGGATGAGGCTGGAAGCAGACAACTTATTAGCAGCTGTTTGAATGAGATGATAAGGAAAAGGGATTTAGAGTCAAGGGAAGAAATGAAAGCTACAGTTAAGGGTTAACTATATACTATTAGATGACAGAATGGATGGAGGACAGAGTATGCAGTCTGAGGTGTGAGGTTGGTGTCATTTATTGTATTTCCATTCAAGTGTCTTGGATAGGACAATAAAGCAGCTAATACTTACTAAATGCTTGTATATCAGCCACTCTGCTAATCACTTTGCATGCATTGTCCCATCTTCTCAACAGTCACTAGGTATCCCTTCTACTTTTCTGGCAGAAACTCCACTTTATTTAGGAACTAGTTTTTCATGTATCTTTAGGGGGGCTTCCTTATCTCCAGGGGGAAATGTTCATTAGTCTATGCCAATTATTATAATTCTATTTCCATTATCAGTGATTTGTTAGACAGAGTCATATGACAAAACAAACAAACAAACAAAAAACAAGACAAAGAAGAAAAAGAAAGTGTAGTGAGAGACATCTGTGATCATTTTTCTCATAATTCAAAAAGGAGAAATAAAATAGGGACTGGCTTGTTCTGCCTGTGGGCACTGCCATGTGAGGCCCTAACGCTAAGAGCTTCTGTATGTTTTTCAGGCCCAAAAGGTAAATTTGGAGAGTGAGATCTCTCACATTATGGAGCCAGAGTTAACCAACTCTGATATAGCCACCTTTGGGACATGTTATGCAAGGTAGCACATTTTCCTAATTGTTTAAGTCACTTTTAGTTTATTCAATTACTTGTACCTAAAGACTCCTAATGATATAAATACTTGTATTTCGGTGTTGTTGTCAATGTTTCGAGGAGGTCATAGGAGAAGTAAGGGAATAGCCCAAACTCTCTAAACATAACAGCAAGAATGGGAGATTCTCTCACAGACTTAGGAAGATTAAAATTTTAAATGCAAGTATTTGGGAAGAGAATTTCTAAAATTTTTCCTGAGACCTGACCTCAGGCTTGCACAATCCCAAGTTTTCTTCTCATTTTTAAGACATCCATTGTTTCATGGAATTACAGCTTTTGTTTCAAAATCACAGCTTTTTTCCTAACTTCCTCCTATGATCCTTAAATATTTCACTGTTCCACTCACCACTTTAGATGAAGAGTGTCATTAGCTCTGAATGGTTGTTAGTGACTACTGAAGAACCAAGTATAGAAAACTAAACTTTCATTAATGACTGATGTGCAATTTTGTGACATCTAAATGGTCCTAGGCCAGCCGTGGGCAAACTACGGCCCGCCAGCCGGATCCGGCCGTTTGAAATGAATAAAACTAAAAAAAAAAAAAAAAAAAAAAGACCGTACCCTTTTATGTAATGATGTTTACTTTGAATTTATATTAGTTCACACAAACACTCCATCCATGCTTTTGTTCCGGCCCTCCCGTCCAGTTTAAGAACCCATTGTGGCCCTCGAGTCAAAAAGTTTGCCCACCCCTGTTAGGCTCTGCAGATCCCAGGACTGAAATAACTGTTACTGTGGCTGCAGACTTTTCAGGGACTGTATTCTGTTGAACAGAAGACACAACAATCAAATTCCCAGATTGTCTTTTGCTCCACAGTCTCATTAGTGGCTCAGGTGAGACTATTCTTTTCAGCAGGATATAAATGTTGATGTTTTTTCCTGCAATAAAACAACCTATAATAGCATAACCTTTAGAAAATGCATTTTAATTTTAATTTTATGGTAGCTGTCTAATGAAGGCAAGATATTCATGAAGGGTAAACAAAACTAGAAAAATCATGTATTCCAAACCAAAAAAGGAATCAGAGGATGTTAAGCAAATCTTAACTTTAACCAAATCTTATTTTGCTGAGTTTTCTTTCTTTAGTTGTGAGTATGAAAGCATAGAGAACAATAATATCAATACATTTTCTTAGCATGATGCTATAATTCCCAAAATGAAACATGGTATTAAATGCCAATTCCTCTACTTGAGATTTAGAACCCATATCTTCTCACCTTTCTCAGACTGTTCTCGAACACTTCCACTCTTGCATCAATGATTTCTCAATTCTTGATGGAATATTACCAACAGCATATAAACAAGCACTAATATATATCTTTTAAGAAAACAAAATCTCTCTGTACCTTGCCCTGAATTATCTTCTTATCACTGCTCATTTCTCTCTTCCCAATTTACTGCAAACTTTCTTGACAAACTTAAGGTCACCTTATTATCTTCTCAAACCACTTCAATCAGGTTTCCATCCTCTCTATTCCAGAGAGAAATCTTGTCAAGGTCACACAAAAAAATTGTTTAATGGTTACTGATCTTTCATTATCTTAACTGGACCTCTCTACAGCTTTCACCATAGTTGCTAATCTTCCTTCCTAAAACTCTTTCTGTCTGGGACCTTCACACACTTGACTGAGTTATATTGTTAGCTGCTTCAACTCAGTCTCTTATGCAGTTTCCTTTTCTCCTGCTGAACCACCAAATGTCCTGGGATCTCTCATCTGCCTTAAATATGTTTTTTCTCTAAGTGATATTTTTTCAAGCCTATGGCTTAAAATGGAACCTGTTTGCTATGACTTCTACCTCTATTCCTTAAGCTCCTAACTCGCCCTAGAACAACAGACTCATGGGTCCAACACCCAGCTTGATACTATGTCCAAAGATGTTGTAATAAACATATTAAAACAGCCAAGACAGAACTTTTGATTTTCCATAGGAACCAACCACCAAGCTAGCTCTTACCTCAGATTAACATTTTTTTAATAAACACCACCATCTAATTTCTTAAGCCAAACTCTTAAAGATGGTCCTTGTTTTCTCTCTGTCCATCAGATATCTGTAATTCCAAGTGTACATATCACAATCACCAACATATTATGTACAATTTGCCTTCAAAACATTCTCTAAATCTATCTTCTTGCTCCTCATTTCTACTATGAAAACTATCACTGATTGCCCAGATTACTAACAGCACCTTAGCTAACTTACCAGTTTCCATTCTTCTCCAAGATAGTTTTGTTTTTACTTATTCACTTCAAGGAAGTACATATTATTTATATATTATTCATATGCAATAAGAAGCAACTATCTTAAGGTTACAATTTGATGAGTTTGCCAAACAACACTTATAATCATCACCCCAATCAACACATGTAATATTTATATTATCCCCCAATTTTCCTTGTAACTATTTGCATTTTACCCTTCCTCAACTCTCATCCAGGGAACAACTTATATGCACTCTATTACTATAGATTAATTTTACCTGTTTTTAAATTACATGTATATGGGTTCATATAGTGTCCTCTTTTGTGTCCTTGGTAGCACAACATAATGTTTTGAGATTTATCAATGTTGTGTGTCTAAGTAGTTCATTCATTTTATTGTTTGAATATATCACAATTTGTTTAAGAAAATATCAAGACAATTTTATGACTTGAGAGGATAAAAACACTACTTAGGCCATAATAAATACAAAAACCATCACAATGAACTCCCCCAAATTAATGAACTTTAGAATCCAGACAGATAATGCTAGAAATTCACCAAATAAACCACCCATTCTAAAAATCATATAATCAAGAAGATGTATACTTATAAGCCCATTCTCCAATGGGGAAGTCCTAAGGTATAGTAAATAGTTTAAGCATAATTAGTGGACAGTAAGCTTATGGGAAACAAAATTGTGCTTTCTGGAAAGTTAATCACACAAAGGTGACTTAGGTTTAAAATGAAAAAAATCACTAGAAATTCCTTACATAAAATTACCAGGTATCTGAGGCATCTGCATTAGAGATGATTTTCTTTTTCTCAAGATAAGGAATGGAAAACTGTTCTAGAATATTTCTAGGTAATGCAATCAGTCAATACTACTGTTGTCAGGAAATCCTACCAGCTTTAGTAAGTTATGTGTGTACTTGTAAAGTCGTAAGTCTTAAAGTCATTAAGGAGTCATTTCCACCATATGCCTCCAATGAATGTAAAATCATATGACAGGTACCCCAAAAAACCTAGTCAGTTATTATTTTAGTTATGCATTAATTTATTTTATGTTGACTGTAACTTAGTCTATACATTTCAATTATGTATAGAAATTGTTGGGTGACTTAGTCTATACATTTCAAATAAATCCTGCTGATTGATATTTTATTCACCATTTTTATCATTAGTAATTTTCTGTAGAAATTTCAACTAAATTTGTGGATTTGATTTTATTTAAAGACTTTTTCAGTTTTTGCTTCATATGTTTATGAGTTATTATGTACATAAAGATTTAGAATTGCTATATTTTCAGGATGAAGTAACATTTTTATCTATATGAAATGCCCCTCTCATCTCTGTTAATATCCCTAGTCCTGAGGACTTCTTTGGTAGTAAAGTATATTTTTCCATCTTATTACTATTAAACTATATCTTTATAGTTAAAATACATTTTCCTTAGATGACACACAGCTGGTTTTAGCTTTTTAGTCTACTGTAATATTCTTTGGCTTTTATTTGGAAAATTCAGAGCATTCATAATTAATCTAATTATTACATGGTTGTTTTTAAGTGTACCATTGGGCTATTTGTTTTCCATTTGTTTCAAATATCTTTTGTTCTTTTTCCTTGAATTATTTTTGACTAAATATTTTCATTATTCAATTTTTCTTTACTATGCTTTTACTAGCAGTCACTTTTAAGTTTATATAGAAGTTCTAAAGTCTGCAATATGCATATTAATTTACCACAGTATCTTTAAGTAATATTATGCCACTTCAGATATAATGTAAGCAAAATTACTAACAGTATACTTCTATTATACCTTCCTTTTCTTTATATTATTATTGCAAACTTTCTACACTAGATGTCATAAACCCCACAAATATATTAATTTTATTTAAACAATGTATTTTAAAGATATCAAAAAATGAGGGAATTTTTTATTTTCCACATAGTGACTATTCACAGTACTTCTCATCATTTCATATCTCACTGTGAGTCAAGCCTTCTCTCTGTGTCTGCCTCTTAAATCTTGCCTCTCATTGTGATAACTGCACTTACTTTGCTTTGGACTGCTAAGCACCACCATCTCATCTTTGTTATTTTGAGGTACAATCCTATTAATTGCTATCAGGCTGCTCAGTTCTCTTAACAACACAGTCTCATTCCTACATAGGGAAAGCTATTGCATTATGTTTAAGGCTTATTTGCAGAATTGTGTCTATATCTGTAGTATACATTTGCCATTTTTAATACAAAATGGCAAGTCTGGGTTTCTAATTCTACCTTTATTATATGCTGGTAGCTTGCCAATATCAAGATTCTGGTAGCGATGAATTAGATATGCTTAGATGGCAGGTCCTATTTTGCACCCATAGAACACTATACTTGCACTTTATAGCAATTTCCACAAATATAGTGAGTTAGATGTACAGGGGTGTGAAAAAGTAGGTAAGAACTCTGGTCCAGAGTGTACCTGAATATTCCAAGTAGATTACAAGAATGAGTAAATAATGAAGGCCGGTAACTTAAGCACTTACAAGATTGTACCTCAGTGCACTGTGCCACTGTGACATTCTTTTGCGTTAATAAAGCTATTGTAATAATCATAACCTGCATGTCTTTTTCCATACAAACAACTATAAATCTACTTTTTCCTACCCCCGTTACTGAGTTCCTTAGGATTTTTTACTCTGGTTCCACAAGGACTGAGACTATGTAGACCCATTTACCACTACGAATCTTATGCCTAGTAGTATGCACTAAGAAGCCACTCAATAAATTTCTAATAAAATTGTAGACATGAACATATTGAGCTTGCAATTCTGGGAAACACAGCTATGGAAAAATAGAACTTTTCAAATATTTACCAAAGAAGAATTTTAGACAGATTAACTTGAGTTTGACTGCTAGTAAAACAAAAACAAAAACAAGCAGTGATTCACAAATAAGTAGTATTTAGAAAAAAAGAGCCAACTTTCTTTGAAAAAGCATGTAGATTTTTGAAGCTAAAATCCTTAAAAGAAAGAACAGTCTTTGTGAGAACTAACTGCAGTTACAACCAGTTAATAAAACTTCTAAACATGTCCAATATTGAAAGCCCTCATGCTCTAATCTAAGACTTAGAGTCTAAGTCACAATTTAGTGACATACAAGCACATTTCTAGAAAAGATATAGATTTTGAGGAAAAATGTGACAGGTATAAGCATAGTATTTTCTTAAACAAATACCAATTTTATGTGCACTGAATAGAAAAGGCAAAGTTCTGTGAAGGATTATTAGTGAACATTTTTTGGTTTAATGAAATAAGAAATGAAATTTTACTGACACTAATAATTATTAAAATGCTAAAGTGCCAGTGGCTAAGAAAGTGGTAAGGGTTATTACTTATATTAATATGTTAATTATTTTAATATACATATTTTCAAAAATGCAAAGGAAAATATAAACATTAATTAATTTCAAAGTCTAAGATTTTTGTTGTTAATCATGAAAATTAACTAAACTCAGATTTGTTCACCCCATTTTTGTTTCATCTTTCCATTGAGTCTCTCATTTAGTTGACTACTGGTGAAGCTGTAATACTGGTTCTTACTAAGAACACATTTAATGGAAGAAACTGGGGCCTATAAAAAAACTAAAATCGATGTTTGGCTTAAGTTACGATATGAACACAAATCTCCATTAGCCAAAGGACAGTGATAAATACAACAAGCCCATCAGGGACTCTGAAAATTGGTGACTCAATAGGCTGATTTAAATAGGGATGACTCACATTTCAGTAAATCTTTATTACTGTGAGCAAATCAGGTTGTAACATTTTAGTGTTCTTAGAAGAAATTGGTTATTGATTATAAACAAAAGTCATAGAATTTGATACAAACATAATGAAATGAGAAGTTGCGAAGTATCCTTCATGTTAATGGCAGTTGACACTGCCATGGACCTTCTTTTGAAGTAATTCAGATAGACTTTAATGGGATTTTCTCCCACAAGAAACATTTCCAAACTTGAAATTTACAGTGTTCATTCCCTGTGATGTGTGGCAGGATTTATTTTCTGTAGTAATGGCTTTAAGCCTATAGAGCTTCCTTTAGTTTTGGACTGATGACCTCCTTGTTCTAATTTCTTTCTTAGTTTATGATTAAATGGAATAGCACATATAAATCTTCACAATTAATCATTAATTTCTTCTAGGCATTTCTCCTATGCAGTCTCAAAGTAATTTTCAGACATATAGTTTTACATGTGCCAGCAACTTGTCTTTCAAAAACACTAAGCAAAATATATCTTTTGCCCTATCTTTAAATTTCTAATTATAGTTCAGTTTTTCATGACATTTCTTTTTGCATTAGATGTCCCATACCAACTAACAAGAAACATTTTTAGTATTACAACAAAGAGTTGGAAAATATTTTTTAAAATAATTTATTTTTAATAATGAGTATACAAATGGCTCTATATCTGAAATCTAAATGGGATTCTCCCCATTACTACCTTAAAACACAGAAACTATAAACAAAATAAAATCTGAAATAAATATCCTTGTAGGAAATAATTTATCAATAAAGTGGCTTATATTTATGCTTTAACTACAAATTCTGTGTCAGCTTCAGAAATAATTTTACTTTCGGCAGAAATGCATCAATATGAAAATATAACCAGAGCTCAAGTTTTTGTTGTTAAATTAAAATGTAGAAATATCGTGTTAATCCTAATATATAAGAAGTCAAGTGTCGTCACGACCTAAACAGGATGGACGACCGAACAGCAGGCTAGGGAGCTGAGGGAGCAGGAGCTGATCAATTGGTGGCAGCGGTGACTGGCGAGCAGCTGGAAGGCAGACCTCTTGGTCCCTCCTCCTGGCCCTTAGACTCTAATCCAGTGGTTCTCAACCTTCCTAATGCCGCGACCCTTTAATACAGTTCCTCATGTTGTGGTGACCCCCAACCATAAAATTATTTTCGTTGCTACTTCATAACTATAATTTTGCTACTGTTATGAATCGTAATGTAAACATCTGATATGCAGGATGTATTTTCAGGGGTTGTGACCCACAGGTTGAGAACCGCTGCTAATCAATTGGTGGCGGAGGCGGGGCAGAACTGGGGATTGGCTTCCTTAGTAGTCCTGCAGGTTCAATCTCAAGAGGATAGCCAGTGCTGCCGGCCTCATGGAACTTGGCTTTGGGCACTGCGGCCACTTCCCCTCCCTAGACACACCACAAGGAAGAAAGGATACCGCCAGCAGCGCCATGGGCCACCAGCTGTGACTGTTCTATCCATGCTTCCTCCAGGTCACTCGAGCCATTCCCCACCCACCCCGCTCCAGATTAAGTGTGATCACTGCACACATAAGGAATGTAGTAAAAAAAACAAAAACCGATTACCAAGGGCCCGCCTCCATGAGCTCTCGGGAGCCTCCGAGCGCTGGAAACCCTGACTATTTTAGGGGCTTCAGGTGAGCAGTGAAAGCAGAGGGGTCAAATTAAAAATATCACCCTGGCCAGTGCCCCAAAGGGTCTTGTATTCGATTTCCGGTCAACGGCATGTACCTGAGTTGCAGGTTTGAGCCCCACTCCAGTCAGAGTGTGTGTGGGAGGCAATCAATCAATGTGTCTCTCTCACATCAATGTTTCTATCTCCCTTCCACTCTAAAAATCAATGGAGGCTGGCCCAGCGTGGCTCAGTGGTTGTTGACCTATAAACCAGGAGGTCACGGTTCCATTCCATGTCAGGGCATATGCCTGGGTTGCCAGCTTGATCCCCAGTGTGGGGCAAGAAGGAGGCAGTCAATTAATAATTCTCTCTCATCACTGATGTTTCTATTTCTCTCTTCCTCTCCCTTCCTCTCAGAAATCAATAAAACATATTTTTTTAAAAGCAATGGAAAAAAAATCCCCAGGTAAGGATTAATAACAACAACAACAAAATTTAAATACCAACAACTCAAGTGTTGTCAAGAATGAGGGGCACCAGAACTCTCATACATTTTTGGTGGACATGTAAAATAATACAAGAACTTCAAAACATTAAAGTTTCTTTCAAAGTTAAATATACATCTACTTTATGAACCAGAAAATTCAATCATAGGTATTTATCCAAGAGAAATAAAAATGTATGTTTACAAAAAACGTTAAAATATATACATAAAAGTATTCATAGCCAACATCTAGAAACAACCCAAATGATCTGCAGAAAAAGAGATAAACAAATTGATTGTGGTATAGTTGTATCACAAAATACTTTTCAGGAGCAAAAGGAACAAATTACTTAAACATAAAAACATATAGTTAAATAGTGAAAGAGGTAACCATGACCAGGAAGCTTGAATTCCTTGTGGGAAGTATATATAGAGGAATAGAGGGTTTAATAAAATTACTTGTTATGAATTTAAGCCAAATAGAGATACCAAGGTTGGGAGTGTAGGCAGTTAACGAGAGGTGGGTGTCTGGTTCACTACCTTGACTTCTGTTGCTTGAGGAGATCTGGAAATTCACACTTATTCACTATGTGAAGACCTCTTTACTAGTATGGCTGGAATGATAGGCTGAGACAGCCTGGGGTGGAGTGGTCTTAGAGTGTGTGGGTTTATTCTTTACTTCTATTAACAAAGAGGTATTTTACACCAAGTTTAGTTCAACATAGATTTTTCTATACTTTGAAATCTTACACGTTTTCATGTAATACATATTAAGCACTTAATAATGCTAATACACACTGTATATTCTAAGTGTGTACATGTTTTAACTCAGTTAATTTAAACATGACCAGTTAATTTAAACAACATACGTACATGTAAGTATCATCTTTATTTTAAAGATGGCAAAATTGAGAGGATTACAAAACTAGTAAGCATCTAAAACCAGAATTTCATTCCAGGGAATGTGGCTCTGTAGACCAAGTAATCACCTAAATTCCAATAAATAAGAACACAATGGATTGTGTGTGTATGTGTTCTGTTAAAATTATGTGTTTGATGGATTCAATTATTTCCTCTTTGCATATTTTAACTATTGCACTATTAAAACATTCATTTTTAATGTTAATTACAGGTATTATGCAAAACAGAAATACTTTCCACCTCAGGAAGAGAAATTTAAGGACTATTTTTGACAATAACAATGCTCCCAAGACCATTCCTTCTACTTAGTTAGACCACAGTCATCAGAGTTACATATTAGCTTTGAAAAGCAGCACAGAAGTGGAAACATCACTAAAAACAAACTGAGAATAGTCCTCAAGAAATAAGGAGTAGAAAGGTCAATTATTTGAAAAGCCACCAGACAAGAACCTGTTCTTATTTTCATGCCCCAAACTCTGCATTTGGGATTCCAGGGCCATAAGTTTGATCAAACATTATTTTAAGAGGCAGACAGATGGATGCTTAAATTTTATACTTCGGTTCCAAGTAAATAAGTAGATTTTCGCAATAGCTGGATTTTGTAATATTTCCTACACTTAGTATATGCCCTAGTTGTTCACTCTATAAAATTCAAATTGATGATGCCAATGGTCATCAAATCAGCTATAACATTGTATTGGATTAATATCTTCTATAAATTAAATATTATTTTACAAATTTAGTAAAACAAATTCCCAATTTTGAAAATTTTGATTTATGTTCTGTTAATTTATGGAGATTTGGGGGGAGGTACACACATGCACACTGCTTCTATTTTATCAGATTTTATTGTTCTTTGTAATGGCTCATTATTATTGTCATCACTCTGAACAGGAACAGAACATAAATGTCCACAATTGCCATTCTTGCTTTTCAATGGGAAAAACCACATTAAAAAAAGTCAATACAACACTGAAGAAAAAAAATCAATACACCAAGGTTTAGTATAGTATATATCACCAGGAGCATTTTTAAAAAGTTTATTTAATAAAGCTTAATTATGCCAATTTCTTTTTACTTTGTTCTCATGGAAACTACTCAATAGTCTTTTTTGTAACGACTATTCACAAATTTAAAAATTATTTGTCAATTTGTCCCTAACCTGTTCCTTCTCCAAATTAAACAAGGTGCAATTTCTTTTTGTATTGCTCTTATAACCTAACCCTTTATTAATATATGTATGTATTTATGTAAGAAGGTCTGTAATGTTCTTCAGAATGAAATTTTAATGTATGAAGAATGCAAGAATTCAAATAACTAAATAAAGTTGGAAATATATTTACCTCTTCCGTTTATCTATCATCCTGCCAATGGTCCCAGGATCATCTCCCAATTATTAAAATACTAGAGGCACAGTGCACGGATACATGCACGGGGGATCCCTCAGCCTGGCCTGCACCCTTTCGCATTCTGAGATCCCTTGAGGGATGTTTGACTGCTGGTTTAGGCCTGGATCCCTGCAGGCCAGGGTGTAGTAGTGTGCCACGCCCCAGGAAGCCAGGGAGGAGCCGGAGCTGTGGCGGAGCATAGCACTGCTGGTGCTCATCCTGGATGGCTGAGCCTGCTGCCACTCGGTAGCGCTGCAGTGGAGTGGGGAGAGGCTCCTGATGCTGTGGCAGCTGTGCTCACCAGCCGTGAGCCCAACTTCTGGCTGAGCGGCACTCCCCCTGTGGGAGCGCAATGACCACCAGGGGGCAGCTTCTGCACTGAACGTCTGCCCCCTGGTGGTCTGTGTGCATCATAGCGACTGGTTGACTGGTCGTTCTGGTTGTTCTGTCATAACGGTCACTTAGGCTTTTATATATATAGATAATCAATACCAAATGCACTTCCCATATGAATATATTGTTCTCAGTACTCAGAACATTTCCTTTCTGCTTATCAGTAGGTATAGCAGAGTTAAACCAAATGAAGTTCTTTGCTTACAGTCTCCCTTGAGAACAGTAATATGCATTGCTGAGAGCTGGAAGGAAGCCTGGTACCAAGGACACTTGCAGTTAGAAGTATCTTCTTCTTTCTCAGTAACCTCAAAGCCTTTTGCTGCTCATTCCCTAGACAAGGCTTTATGTGGTACCCCAAACAGCAGTCTTACCCAATATATCCAAGCTCATCAAGTGTAGAGAAGCTAGAGGAAGATCTGAGTATGCCTGAATTAGCTGAGCACTGCCCTAAATAGCCTGACACCTAGAAATTTTGCGTAGGGGAAAAAAAAGGGATAGAAAGGTGAGCTCAGAAAAGGCAGCACTATATATGGGCTCTGGAGGGGAAATGAGCACCAAAGCAACATGGTTGTATGCTCCAAGGTTTTCCAACTAAGAAGCTTTATTGATTATCCACTATTAATCCCATCCTGATAAAAGGATCCTTACAACCCACTCATTCACATACTATCCCCAAATTTTCCCATAAATCAACCAGATATTCCTTCATTTGGGACCATAAGTTCTGAGCCTAACACCTCATTTTCACTACTTTTAATTTTGCCAACTGCTTGTAAGCCTTACCCTTTTGCAGATGAGCACCACAAACATCAGCCTTGCAAAGAGGATTGCAGTCCTTTGATAACATCACCCACAACCATCAATTACTAGGTGCTTCTTTTTATTCCTACTGACTTTGCCTCTTATACTAAATCATGTTTGGTTGCTTTAAGTAAAATAATATAGTCTCAGCTTCAGATCTAATAGCAATATAGGCAACCTGGATGCTTCTTTATTCTTCCAAGTGTATATAATTATATATATATATATCTATATATATATCTATATATATCTACATATATATAGATATATATATAGATATCTATATATATATATATCTATATATATATATATATATATATATATAGAGAGAGAGAGAGAGAGAGAGAGAGACACACACATAAAAGACTAATATGCAAAGTGTTTCCTCAGGAGTTCAACCAGGAGAACAGGAGTTCGATCGCTCACTATGATGTATGCTGACCACCAGGGTCAGCGCGGAACATGGCGGACAACCAGCTGGGTGGTTGGGGTGCTGAGGGAGCGAGGGACAGAGGAGGCGGAGAGGCGGGGAACCTCATTGGCCCTACACTGGGCCTTGAGTATGATTCATAAGAGTGAAGCTCATACATATTACTTGAAATGAATTGGTTGGGGTTTGGAGAGGTTGGGGAATTTGAAAGTGATTATTAACTAGATCACAGTTCCAGACCAGCAATACTATTCTATAGCCATAGATGGAATATGGGCCATCACATGTAGTCTACTCTTGTGGTCTTGATTTTGAAATATATAACACATAGACACACGGTGTGAAGATAGCAGAGGAAAGGGGGATGGAGGATAGCTGAATATGGGCAAAGAGGGGGAATGAGGATGGAAAGAGACTTTGCTTGGGACAGTGGGTGCATGATACAGTATGCAGATGATGTTTTATTAAGTGTACACTTGAAACCAGTATGGTTTTGGGAACAAATGTCACACCAGTAAATTCAACTTAAAAATTATTTTTTAAAAAGAAAGAAGTTATCTGGCTTCCTACTAAAACATAAGTGAGCATAAAGGATATAAGTAGATAGTCTTTTGACCAGTATGTTTTTTGCTAAAATAAAGAGTAATTTTCATGTCATTTGAAATTTGATCTCTTAAAATATATTTCTTTGTTATTTTTCATTTATCTTAGTTTTCTTCTATTTCACTAAACCAATCTTTACAGATTTCTTTGTTGTTTCCTCCTAATTTTCTTTACTGTAGTGACTAGAATTCTATCTTTGTACTTCTTCGTTTATACTCCAGCCTTAGATGATCTTATCTTACCTATCTGAATAAATAGCAACTTCATTATTCTTTTGCTCAGAACCCCAAAACCAAAATACGTGGAGTTAATTTTCATACCTTTATTTCTCTCATAACAAGCAAATGTTGTTGGCTAAACTTACAAAATATATCTCTACACTGAGTACCTTTCACTATCTTCTATGAGATCCACATTGGTCCAAGACAGCATCTTATCTCTTCAGGATTATTCCAATATTCTACTAAACTGTCTTTTGGCTTCGAACTCAGTCCTAAATCTCATCTATATATCTGAGTGATCTTTTAAAAAGATAAATTATCTCACTCCTTAGATTTTTGACACTTCTCAGATATAATACCTATAACAACTTCTCATTTTATGGAAAGTAAAATCCAAAACCCTAAAATCACTATAAGATTCTACAAAATCTGACAAACTCCTACTATATCTTTACCATTCTTCTCTCACTGACTCTACTCTAAGCAAAATGACATTTCCTCAGACACTTGAAGCATGTTCCTAAACCAGGACCTTCACTCATGCTCATTCCTTTCCTGAAACGCTCTTCTCACAGATTACACAAGGCAGGCTTCCCAAAGTTACTTTGGGTCTCTGTTCAAATGAGACCTTTTCAAAGAAGCCTTGTTTAATTTCTGTATATAAAACAGCATTTTTATAACCCTGACTTTCCCAACCCCTATCATTCCTATTGCCCTTACACCACTGTATTTTTTCCAAATTTCTTATTAACATCAGACATAGTCTATATTTGCTGTTGCATTTGTATGTATTTATCATCTTATTACTTCCATTAGAATGCCAGCACTGTTGTTTTCTGTGCATTATTTTATCCCAGTTCTTAGAATGGTGCCTTGACCTAGTAGACACTGATTAAATATTTGTTGAATTCATTACTTTTATAAAAATGGTAGCATGGATTCCTGGAATTACAACAGATTTTTTTCTTGTATAATTAATATACTTCTAAAGTACTTAAACATAATGTATTTTTTCTGCCCCACTAATAGAATTCTATAAACATTTCGTTATTGTGTCTTTGATACTCCCAGTAAACAATGCAATTTAAGCCATTAATCTGAACAGAATAGAACACATCTCCAAATACATTAAGCTGTTTTTTTCTTCAAACAAAGCACAGAGGAATAAAGCAAGCAAACAAAAAGACCCACAAGGTTAATGGTCAGGTAGTTATTGGATGGGTTGCAGAGGGTCCACATAAAATGTGGGTTCTTTTCTTTTTTTCTGTTAATCCTCACACGAGGATATTTTTTACAGAGTGGCAGGGAGGGAAGGAAGAGGAGAGACACATCCACTGATATGAGGAAGAGACACATCGATTGGTTACCTCCTACTCATGCCCCAACCAGGCCAGTATCAAATCTGCAATCTAGGTAAGTGCCCTTGACTGGGCATAAACCTGAGATCCTTCAGTGCACTGGACCCACGCCCTAAGTCCTAAGCAACACTGGCCAAGATAGGTGTGGGTTCTTGACTTTAAACAGGAAAGACTTCAAAATTCCAAGTCCAGGTGATTTTGAGAGTATGTTTATTAATGCTAGGGACAGTGAAACAAAGGAAGGGCTTAAGGAAGAAAAAGCAACAAGAGATAGAAAGTCAGAGAAAAAGGGGTCTTGGAGACAGGTTCATGGGGTAAATCCAGGATGAGCTGATGCCTGCTGTCCACTGCTCCTTTGGTTGCAAGTCTTGTGGGGACCCTTACAGTTTAGGAGAAAAAGAGCAGAGATACACACCATGGGTGTGCTCTTGTGGGAGTGCACTGTGGGTTCTTGGTTTTGAGGCTATTTAATCTTTCTTTGACCCCTAGAATCCTAGAGGTTGTTTCAGGAGAGAGCCTTAACAGAATATTCATTAGCTTTCCAGGTGTGTCCTTCAATATGTTGATTCATCAAAATGTGTGTATAGAGGAATCAGGGTTATTCTCTGGTTACTTTTATTTTTTAATGAACATTACTGAAGAGGGTCTAGGACTAAGGAAGGTCTGCCCCAGGAAGGTATGGAATGTATAAACCATTTGCTCTTAAGGGTCCTTGGTTAGGGAAGATAAAACCTTGTGATTATTTAGCTGGCTGTAAATTGATAAAAATTTTTGGCCTTATTTATTTTGTCTGTTTCCCTTATTCCATTTGTCAAGGAATTTCCCTAGTGTTGTACTCTCCTGCCTCAAGGTTAATGATCTTAATACAAGGGGGCTTAAACTTACTCATAAAAAACTATTTAGGAGCATGCTGATTGGAAGAAAACAAAACACAAAAAACAAAACACCACCAACAAAATCATCACTCCCAGCTTCACAACTCCTGCAGAGATTTTTGTGAAAATATAAAACATAAATATTTCTACTGCCATTCTACCAAGAGATTAATAAGTTCATTGAGTTAAAAGAACTCTCTTAATTTCTTTTAGTGGAAAGTTTAGATGAGTACAGATGAGTGTTATTAAAGAAAACACCTCAGAGAGTATTTCTGACTTTGCAGGAGGTCTTAATGGTAAACTGTTCTATGTAAGAAAATGAGAGTAATTGGAGGTAGAAAAAGGTAGAAAGGGAGAATAATTGTCTTCAAGTAGGCACAGTTGAGGAGATGGCTGTAAATTGGATAAGGAAGGGAGAAGAAGGGGAGATGTTATGAAAGAGAAATCCCCCATTGTGCAATACAAAATATAAAATTTTAGGTTAATATTTCCTAATGTGATGTACTGAGAAGATGGCGGCATTGGTAAACACCTTTACTTGATGCCTCCCACAACCACATCAAAATTACACCTAAAATACAGAACAACTACCATCCAGAACCTTGGGAAAGATGGCTCAGTGGAAGTATTACAACTAGAGAAGTAAAGAAGAAAGCACATTGAGACTAGTAGGAGATGCAGAGGCGTGGAACTGGTGGTCTGGCACCTGGGTGTGCCGCTTTTTTAATTGGGAGGGAGATCACCTCTGCAGAGGCTGCCTGGAGGAGCGAGGGGTCCCAGCCCCACACCAGACCCCCAGCTCGGTGCTCCAGAGCTGGGGAAAGAAGTCCCTACAGGCATTAAGAACTACAGACTGTAAAAACTAGTGCGGATTGGGGCTGAGTGTCACACAATCTGCTGGAGACTCAGCTGCTTCTCTTAAAAGGCCGGCACCACGAACTGAATTTACAAGCTCCCACTTTCCCTGAGCTCCAGTGCCAGATGAGACTCTGGGGGACCCAGACACATACAGGGAGAAACTGGATTGTCTGGCATCAGGGCAGGAACTCGAGGGTGGCTTTCTTCAAGACGGAGGTGCTCCGCAGCGGTCACTGTTCCTGTGCTGGGACCTCCCTGGTGCAGGGCTGACTGGCAGCCATTTCTATTTGCTCCACCCTGTTGATTCCCTGCTCCATAAGGGTGTCCCCTGCACAGCAGCTCTCCCACTGTAGTTGCAGCTGGTCCCCACAGCCAATTGGCCTGGAGGTCAATTCCTCCAAGTAACACCAACAGCAATCAAGGCTCAACTACAACAAGACTGTGCACACAGCCCACAAAGGGGTGCACCAAGAGTGTCTACCTCAGGTGACTGGGGAGGCTGAGCCCTGGGGCCCTATAGGACACCTACCTCACAAGGCCACTCTATCAACTCAAGGAGACTTAGCAGCTACCCAATACATACAAACACAGGGAAGCAGCCAAAATGCGGAGACAAAGAAACATATCACAAATGAAAGAAATGGAAGAAAGCAAACTACTGAATATAGAGTTCAAAAGCCACAGTTATAAGGTTACTCAAGAATCTTCTAGAAACCTCTGAGGAACTTAGTGAGACTTTCAAAGATCTTAGTGAGAATGCCAAACACATGGAAAAGGACCAGTCAGAAATTAAACATACACTGACTGTAATAAAGAATAAAATACAGGGATTCAACAGTAGACCAGAGGATCCCAAGAATCAAATAAATGATTTGAAACACAAGGAAGCAAAAAATACTCAACCAGAAGAGCAAAATGAAAAAAGAATCCAAAAATATGAAGATAGTGTAAGGAGCCTCTGGGACAACTTCAAGCCTAACAACATCTGAATTATTGGGTGCCAGAAGATGAGAGAGGCAAGATATTGAAAACCTATTTGAAGAAATAATGACAGAAAACTTCCCCTACCTGGTAAAAGAAATAGACTTACCAGTCCAGGAAGCAGAGAACCCCAAACAAGAGGAATTCAAAGAGGACCACACCAAGATACATCATAATTAAATTGCCAAGGGCAAAAGACAAAGAGAGAATCTTAAAAGCAGCAAGAGAAAAACAGTTAGTTACCTACAAGGGAGTCCCCATACGACTGTCAGCTGATTTCTCAACAGAAACTTTGCAGGCCAGAAGGGAGTGGCAAGAAATATTCAAAGTGATGAATACCAAGAACCTACAACCAAGATTACTTTATCCAGCAAAGCTATCATTCAGAATTGAAGGTCAGATAAAGAGCTTTGTAGACAAGAGAAAGCTAAAGGAATTCTTTACCACCAAACCAGTATTATATGAAATGCTGAACGGTATAATTTAGGAAGAGGAAGAAGAAGAAAAAGGTAAAGATAAAAAATTATGAACAACAAAGTGACAACAAATACATATCTATCAACAAGTGAATCTAAAAATCAAATGAATAAAAAATCTGATGAACAGAATAAACTGTTGAATGGAATAGAATCAGGGGCATGGAAATGGAACAGACTGATGATTCTCAGAGGGAATGAGGTGTGGCGGGGTGCAGGAAGAGATTAGACAAAGAGCTTACATGCATGTATGCATTACCTATGGACACAGACAATAAGGTGGTGAGGGCCTGGGGTGGGGTGGGAATCGGGTGGAGGGGAGCTATGGGGGGGAGAAAAAGAAGGACACCTGTAATCTCAACAATAAAGATTCATTTAAAAAAATATTACCTAATATACAAATTAAAATGAGTGCTGGTACTTGAACTAGACTATAACTTTCCACTCTTACTCCTTAATTGCAGTAAAATATGCTAGACTTTAAAAAGTCTTGTGCTGTTTGTACTATGGCAAGAAGAGAACAGGAGAGATATTCACTTGGGAAGAAACAGTGTGGAGGAAAACATCTGGTTGAATGGGCAAAAGGCAGAACCAAGAGGTCAATGAAAATGGGCAAGTGGAGCAGCTGGGAACCAGAGAAACAGACACTCCACATAGACTCTGGAAGGAGCTAGTTTATCTCACAATGTGCAGAGGGCAAGAGTGAAGTCATTTAGCGTGAAAAAATATATATACAGAAATATAGAGGATTTGGGAACTCCCAAGCTACACAAATTTAGCTTCCGCAGAAGACCAGCTTTCACACTCAGTCTTCTAGCAATTCAAAAATTTGGTCTTGGAAAAATAAGAAACAATAAACCAACTGCATTAGCTTTCTAACTCACAAAAGTTCTTTCACTGAAATGCACACTACTTCATTGTTAAGCCTTTGGCTTTAATTTTTTGACACTGTCTTGCATTTTTAACATATTACATAGCTATATATTTGTTAGTTTGGTTCTAACTTTTAGAAAGCTTCAAGTTAATTTTTTTGCTTAAACAATGCAAATTTGGAACATAATACACACTCAATATTTGTTGTATGAGTAATGGAGACTAGTCAATTAACAATACATTAAATTGGATCTATCCTAAATTCAAAAATTATGGGTTTGCAGAAAGAAGTATTGAAGGACAGATAGTTTTGTCTTATATGGAGACTTTTAGGGCAGTTGAAATTTTATAATCTGCCTGCAAAAGAGGCTGAGAAGGAATACCTTAGGCATCCTTTGGTAATTTAATATGCAGGTTATCACCGCCAGTATTCCTAGCAGGTAATGTGGAAAGATGTTTTCATCTTTGAAAGATTTAATCTAAAAGAGCTTGCTCACAAAAAAAAGGGAGGCTGCTTCTCAAATCTTGATTAAGAGCAACCTTTATGGCCCCTCTCTGTTTTGCTTTTTGCTTTTCTCCAGTTAGTGTAATTTTCTCAGTAAAACTGCATTGTACTATTCAGTAAAGCATTTTAGTGTCCAGTTTATATCACACATGTTGGAGAAAATAGATATGCAAGGGAAAATCTATTGGCAAAGGTCATTTCTACTTTAGCAGGCTTCAGTCTTATCTCAAATGAAATTCTGCTATAAAGGAGCAGTTTAGAACTATCATTTTCTTTTGAGGGGGAGGTAGGGTAGTATTTTTATCTTAGAAAATTAGATGGTTTTATTTCTCAATCATCTGTTAATTGTTTATGGTGCTGTAATTTTAATATCTTACATATGTAGTCATTATTTGGGAGAACATTATTATTTTAAATGTATATATAAAATCTTCTGGTATTTCAAATTTAAATTGATATATTTTAATTTAAAAGAAGGACTAGGCCACCTAAGTGAAGAAGTTTGCCTTTTTTCATTAAATAGTATGTACACTCTCATCTTAAAATTATTATTACTACTAAGGTAGGTAATTTTGTGGCTGCAAAAGATGATCATAAATTGTCACAAAAAGAACATATCTCACATTTTACACTATACTCAGACAACTGTTTTATCTCAAGAGCATGATTTCATTCCAGAAAATTTTAATAGCATCTTTCAAAAGAAGTCTCAACATTAACTGAAACCACACAGTAAGTGCCATTTAACAAAAAGTTTTTTCCCCAATATTTTGTAAGCATAATTGAGAAGCATGTTTTACTTTTTGAAATATATTTATCTTCTATCTTCATGTTTTCCAAACTAATGCCTACATCTGTACTTTTGGAAAAGAATAATTACTGTATCAAATGGCACTTCTCCAGTGAAATTTATGATTACCTCCCAAATCTAGCTTTTACTCTCTTCCTAGCTTTATTTCCTATCAAGTAAGTACAATTTCCTGTTATAAAAAGGGACCTCACACACTACACATACAAATACATTTAATAAAATTTAAAATTCTGTAGCATTTCTAAATGCTATTACATTTGCTATGTGAGTCATAAGAAAGAACTGATCTCAATTTCCACCTTAGAGAGTGTATATATATATATATATATATATATATATATATATAACCAATTACATCAGTGTTGGACACAATACTGATTGTATGAGCAAAAGTAAATGACCTAAATATCCAATAACTGTGAAATGAGTAACTAAACTCTAGAATTACTAGGAGATACAGGTAAAAATGTGGAAAGATCTCCAAGATTTATTCTTGAGTAGATCAAGTTTAGGTGGTAGAACACCTTATATAAAGTACTAGAGGCCCAATGCACGAAATTTGTACAAGGTGCTTGGCCCTCGCAGCCACAGCAGTTTGCCTCGGCCCTCCAGCCCCGGCTTCATCCAGCAGGACATCCGGAAGGACGTCTGGTCTAATTAGCATATTACGCTTTTATTATTATAGATGATTCCATTAATATAAAGCACACACATATTCACATACACAGCAATACTATGTTTTTCTATTGGTATTTGTATCTATGTCAAAAGTTATGGCGCTTTACTTTGGAAAAGGAGTAGGGTGGGTAAATGGTAGTGAATAGGGACTTTTGTCTTACATTTATTATTTTTATAATGATAAATTAAACATATACTTTAAAATAAAACATATACTTTAAAGTAATATATGTTATATACCTTCCTTAGTTCATGCTTAAGCTCCTTTCTCTCATTTTCTAAGTATTTTATGTCAAAATGTTAAGGAACATGTCTTTGGATTATGGTAAAATGTTTCCTTCTTGCTAATTTTCCAGAACATTATTGTTAATGCACTAAATGTTATTCAGTTTAGCAGTCTTATTTTCATGTTTCATTTAAAAATGTATCTATATAAAGAACATATACAACTCAATTGTCAGGAAGACAAACAATCCAATTAGAAAATGGGCAAAGGACCTGAATAGATACTTCTCCAAAGAGGACATACAGATGGCCAAGAGACATATGAAAAAATGCTCAACATCACTAATCATCAGAGAGATGCAACTTAAAACTACAATGAATTATCACCTCACACCTGTCAGAACAGCCACTATCAATAAATCAACAAACAACAAGTGCTGGTCAAGATGTGGAGAAAAAGGAACTCTAGTGTACTATTGGTGGGAATGAAGACGGTGCAGCCACTGTGGAAAACAGTATGGAGTTTCCTCAAAAAATTTAAAATGGAACTGCTGTTTGATCCAGCGATCCCACTTCTGGGAATATATCCTAAAAATCTCGAAACAACAATTGGAAAGAAATATATGCCACTCCTATGTGCATAGCAGTGATATTTACAATAGCCAAGATCTGGAAACAGCTTAGTGCCCATAGTTAGATAAGTGGATAAAAAAGTTGTGGTACATTTGCAAAATGGAATGCTACATTGCTGTAAAAAAGAAGGAACTCTTATGCTTTTCAACATCATGGATGGACCCAGAGAATATTATGCTTAGTGAAATAAGCCAGTCAGAGAAAGACAAATACCATATGATCTCACTAATATCTGGAATCTAATGAACAAAAAAAACCAACAAACAAAATGGTACCAGAAGCATGGATACATGGAACAGGCCAGCAGGTGCTGGAGGGGAAGGGGATAGGGTGACTGAATAAAGGAGGTAAAGGGATTAACTAAAGAACATATATGCATACCCCATGGACATAAACAATAGTGTGGTAAAGGCCAAGGAAAAGGGATGTGGGGTGGGAGAAGGTGGACAAGGGGGGAGTGAAATGGAGGACATCTGCAATAGTGTCCATATTAAAAAAATTTAATAAAAAATGCACTCTATATTTTATTTTCAGCCAATATAGAAACATAAAAATCATTCAGAAAAAATATATCAGGTTATCAAATTGTGGATTCAATCTTTAATTGCATAATAAAGAATAAACACTTTGAAATATTTAGATACTCTCCAGAGAAATTAAAGGGAGCTCAGAGAGCATATATTCCGATGCTTTTGGAAGCTCATTTGATTGTGGTGTTTGGTTAAATTAGTCATTCATGGATTAGCTGTATTTTATGATTAAAAATATTAAAATGTCTTAAAAAGTGTGAACTATCCTCTACCTGGGGGATCAGACTGCACATCATAATGTGTACTATTTTTCACCTCTTAATTTCAAATACTCTCAAATACTTTTAGCTGTTATTGTATTCAGTTGTAACTGGCAAAAGATCAAAGAAAATCCGCGTGTGGTTAGGCAACTGCACATAATTCTGGAGACCTGCATTTTCTATGGAAATCAGTAAATCTTTCTTGCATACATCCTTTTTAATTTTATGTGTGTATTGGTTTCCTTTAACCAAGCCTTTGAAATACCTGGATTTTGCACTATGCCCCAAAAAACAATCATCTCTGTAGCTATGACAAAACAAACAAACAAATAAAATGTAAGGGATGCTGTCACAGAATCAGCATAAAGTGTTCCCCTAAACATAATATCTGTTGAGTAAAAATATGTTAGGTAATTCCAATATTCCACTTATTTCCTTAAAAAAAAAGCAAACTTGAAATACCCTACTAAAGTGTGTGTGAGTTACAGATAAATTGTATTTACAAATACATAGAGTATCATAATGATAAGGCATGAAAGCCTGTACAGTAAAAACATTCTGTGAAAATGTCTTATCTATACTAATAAAAGGGAATATGCTAATTATACCAGGTCGGCCAGACATCTTCTGGACGTCCAACTTCCTTCCAGACAAAGCCACGATGGCGGGGACCAAGGCAGAGGTGGTTAGGGGCAATCAGGCCAGCAGGGGGACAGTTAGGGGGTGGTCAGGCCGGCAGGGGGACAGTTAGGGTGTGGCCAGGCCAGCAGGGGAGCAGTTAGGGTGCAGACAGGCTGGCAGGGGGGCAGTTAGAGGCTGGCCAGACCAGCAGGGGGCAGTTAGAGGACAACCAGGCCGGCAGGGGACCAGTTAGGGGGTGACCAGGCCAGCAGGGGACCAGTTAGGGGGCAATCAGGTTGGCAAGCAGAGGCAGTTAGGGGGATCAGGCAGGCAGGCGAGCAACTAGGAACCAGTGGTCCTGGATTGCGAGAGAGATGTCTGACTGCCGGTTTAGGCCCCATCCCGCAGGGGTCCCGGATTGGAGAGGGTGCAGGCCGGGCTGAGGGACCCCCCACCCCCCCACGCAAGAATTTCATGCACCGGGCCTCTAGTATCATCTATATGTACAGTGCACCCCTATGTTCACTGCAACATTATTCACATTGGTCAAGACATGGAAACAACTAAAGTGTTCCTCGATAAATGATTGGATAAAGAAGTGGAACAAATATACCAAATATAAATGGAATACTATTCAGCCAAAGCGAAAGATGAAACACTGCCATTTGCAACATGGATAGATCTTGAGAATATCATGTTAAGCAAAATAACTCAGAAAAAGTCAAGAACCACATGATTTCACTTACATGTGGCATTATAAAACTGAAAGCAACAAATGAACAAACAAAACAAACAAAAACTCATGGAAATAGACAACAATATGGTGGTTACCAGAGGAAAAGAGGAGTTAGAGGGTAGTGAAGGGGAGAGGGGGGTCCAATGTATGGTGACTGAAGGAGATTTGCCTTTGGATGGTGGGTACACAACGCAATATACAAATGATGTATCATAGAACTGTACATATGAAACTTGTGACCAGAAAGGGACCAGGACCTATGAGGGTCTACCCTGGCACAGTCTGGAATGGGTGGGTTATTGACTTTGTGCAGAAAAGATTTCATGATACAAGTCCAGGTGACTTTGAGAGTATATTAATTAAAGCTAGGGACAGTGAAAGAAAGGAAGGGTTTAAGATAAAAGAGGCAAGATCACTGTAATAGGAGTGAACTTTGGCTCAGCTGCCTGGACACAGGAAAGGAAGTCACAGTAACAGAAGTGAACCTAGGCTGGGCTGCCTAGACACAGCAAAGGAGGTCACAGTTAACAACAGAAGTGAGCAATGCTGGGCTGCTGGCTGCATGGACTCAGGATAAGAAGTGACAGTAACAGAAGTAAGCCTAGGCTGGGCTGCCTAGACGTAGGAAACGAAGTCATAGAGGTAGAAGTGAGCCACACTGGACTTTGTGGATTCAGGAAACAAATTATACAGGTAAAAGGAGGACCCTTGGAGACAAGTTCAGGGGGTTAGTCCAGGATGGGCTGCTGCTGCCTACTGCTCCCCTGGTAGCAAGTCTTGTGGGAACCTTTAAAGCTTAGGAGAAAGAAAGCAAAGATACATGCCTGAGGAAAGAAGGGGGGAGCTGGCAAGCTCAAGGGAGAGTGATCACAGGGTCCTTTGTCTTAAGGGTTTTCCTGTTTTCTAAAGGTGGGAATTTTAGAGGAGGGTTCTATTAGAATATCCATCTGCTTTCCAGGTGTCCCCTTTGATATGCTGATACACCAAAATGAGCATATAAAGAAATCAGGGTCATTCTCTGGTCAGTTTCACCTTCACAGGAGGCAATCAATCAATGTATCTCTCTCAAATCAATGTTTCTCTCTCTGTTACTCTCTCTCCCTTCATCCTTCTCTATAGTCAATAATCTTTTTTTTTCTTTGTAAAAAAGAATGTCACTGGAAAGTTTGCCCCAGCATGGTCTGGAATGTGTAAACCATTTGCTCCAAAGTGTCCTTGGAGAGAGAAGATAAGATCTTGCAATTTATTAGCTGGCTGTAAATTGCTCAGCCATCTGTTTAGCTATCTGTCTCAGTTTCCCCATTCTACTTGCCATGGAATTTTCCTAGCTTCTTACTACCCTGCCCCAAAACCTATATAATTTTATTAACCAAACTCACCCCAATAAACTTAATACATAAATAAATAAAAAATAAATAAATAAATAACAGTGCTTTGTGTACCAGAATTACAGTCAGTGTGATGAGAAGTTCAAAACAGGAGACACAGATGTTCTCTATATCATTAACAGTCTATTCATAAAAAGGAATAGACATGAGTATAGTAAAATCCATAAAAGATTAAATGTTCACATGTTATGATTCCACTGTGTTATTTTGCTCTTGAAAATATGAGAAAATTTTATTCCCTTAGATTTTCATATAATTTAGTGTCTAAAATCTCCAATACTCAAACCAGGGCATGATAAACTGGTGCTACAGTTTTAAAGTCTTGGGGCAGAACCAGATAGCTGTGTACACCATTATTCATTCTCACCAGTCTCTGCAGTGCTAGAGTATCAAATTTATTCAATGTGGCAATGTGCTCAGCCAAATGAATTACATTCCTTAGTCCTCCTTATGCTAATGTGGCCAGTTTGAATAATGACAAATACACCAAAATATTGTATGAACATTTTTCAGTAAGTTTCCTGGAAAAGAAGGAGATGAGATCTCGCCTCGTCCTACTGCCTGGTATATATGTGATGTCTGGAATTCTAGTCACTGTTTTGCACCATAAGGACATAGGTGTTAGTCTAAGAATTTCAGAGCAGAGCAGTAGAAGAAGCTTGGATCCCCGATGATTTTAAGGAGTTGCTGGTATGCCAGCTCTGCACAGCCTCTTGTTATTTGGGTTTTTCTGTTTACATATAGTTTTATAGAAATAGTTTTCAACATTTTTCTAAATGTTTGTTAGTCCACCTGTACTTACTCAAGTCTTTATGAATTCACAGATGCCTACAAATGCATTTTATACCTTCCTCAAAAAGTATACCTATATAAATTATAAATGCTCCCATACCATTCTTTTCTATTTTTATTTTTATTTTTTTACAGAGAGGAAGGGAGAGAGATAGAGAGTTAGAAACATCGATGAGAGAGAAACATCGATAAGCTGCCTCCTGCACATCTCCTACTGGGGATGTGCCCGCAACCCAGGTACATGCCCTTGACTGGAATCGAACCTGGGACCTTTCAGTCAACAGGCCAACACTCTATCCACTGAGCCAAACCGGCTAGGGCCTCCCATGCCATTCTTAAGTTTAATTTGTTATTCTGAAATATTTTATATTCATTTGACCCCCTTTTTTCTGGTTTGCATTCAATCGGATATGCTTTAAACCATTGTTTTATGGGTAAATATCTGCATTACTTTGGGTGTAGATGTAAAATGCTTTGTGAGCTGAGGAAAAAGTTGGAGGAGCTTGATCTTAGTGTTTTCAGGAATTAAACCCACCCACATTTGTTATACCAGATAGATTTGCTATTACTTCTGTTATTTCTGTATACTTATTATTTTTAGTTCTCATAGCTGTTTGCATTGTTTTCTGCTTTACCTGAGGTATAGATTAAGTAAGATGGGCTTCCACCTCCCCAATTTTTTCCGTGCTATCCTTTTTACTGTCTTTGCTAAAACCTAACTACCCTTCTTTTTCAGGTCTTCTGACACCCTATTTTCTTTCCCTTCCGCAATGCTTTGTACATGATTTGCCCCATTTTCCTACTTATCACCCATCAGATCTCAACTCAAAGTTTACTTCCCCCACCGAGTTGCATACATTGAATATATGGTCACGGCATACCATATACTTTTCTTCATAGAAATTAGCACAGTTGTAATTTTCATTAACTAGTGAAATTACACGTTTAATGTATTTCTCTCCAATTAGATTTTAAACTCCATAAAAATGAGATCTGTCTTTTTTCCTCACTTTCCTAGTGCTTAAGACAGTTCATATTGCAGAGTGAGCACTCAGTAAATAAAGAAATCATCTTCCCCATGTAGACAAGCCTGATTAACTCAGTGAACTTGGGCCAGCAGAGAGATAGAATTGCATGTAAATGTAACCTACCTGCACCCTAAAAGCAAATGTCACGAAGTAGAGATTACAGACATACCTCAGAAATCTTGCAGATTTGTTTCCTGACCACTACAATATAGAGAGGGTCTCAAAAAAGCAAGTCATAATCTTTGTGCTGGAGGAGGGTCTTGCCTACAATTTCTAAACATGTAACATCTGTGAAGCGCAATCAAGCAAAGGGCAGTAAAGTGAGGTATGCCTGTACCTACATTGGCATTCTCAATTTGATAAATTGGTAAGTAGTAAGTCTCGATGACAGATGAAGATTGTTTAATTGATTTTGTAAAATATTGAACTGTGAAGATAGCAAAGGGTATGTTTAAAATTTGAAGACAAAATAAGATAAAATAATGTACAAGTGAAAAAACTTAGGAAGCAAATGTAATTAAAGTTAAGAAGAATAAATAAACCAAAGTCAAGAAAATTTTAGACATGTTTTTTCTGGTGTGCATGTCACCACCATTTCACCCACTAGAATTTACTTTATCAATCACTGCTAGAGATATCCTGCAAAAGAACAGGCCTGCTAATGTCACATCTTTACAAAATCTTTTAAGGGCTCTCCATAGACCGCAACAGATAAAGCACTCCTTATTGTTGAGTATATTCATAAAATAACTATAATTTGTATCACTTGTTTTTTTAATCCTCATCCGAAGGTATTTTTCCATTGATTTTTAGAGAGAGTAGAAGAGAGAGGGAAAGAGAGAAACATCGATGTGGCTTCAATTGGTTGCCTCCTGCAGGCGCGGACCAGGGCCCTGGGCGGGGAGGAGTCTGCAACGGAGGCACGTGTCCTTGACCAGAATGAAACTGGGACCCTTTGGTCAGCTCTATCCACTGAGCCAAACTGGCGAGGGCTGTTATCATTTATTTTTTATGGAGTTTAGTGTTAGATATTTTGGGGGGAAATTGGCTTTCCTATTTAAGGTCAAGTAATTCACAGCTTGAAGCAATAAGCACGGACTCTAAAAGAATCTGACTCCGTCCAGGCATACTTCAGTGCCTAACATCCCACAGGCACTGGCGATATAATTCCGAGTTGGATTATTTCCATGCGCAACGTCTTAATTTCCAGGGGTTCAAATCATGCGTGACAAACTAATTTTCTTCATTATGGCAAAGGATACACTGAGTACCACTGAGAGACTATAGAGAGTAAATCAACTTAAGTGTGCAGAATAACGCCATGTGCGCTTTGTTTCCGATCGCAGTTTGGGGATAAACCTAATGATCTGTTTTCTTAATTCTTAAAGAAAATGTGTTTGAGGTTGTTAGGGGCTCTGGTTCAAGACAGTGACACAGGAAAATCCTAGGCTTGCTTCCTCCCGAGAACACCCTGAATCTGCGGCTACAGGCATACGGTTCAACTTTCCCCGAAAATAATACCTGAAACCTGAGCCACTCATATGCCTCAGGCCCACCTCATGCGCGGGGGGAGGGAGAAACCGGGACACCGCCTCCCCATCACCCCGCACCCCCACACCCCACGCAGCAACCGCCTCCGGAGCAAAGTCCACCCTGAGCTTCTTCCTGGGGCGCCTTCCCTGAACCCCACCCCGCTCGCGAGAGATGAGCCTCAAACACATCGAGCTTTGAAAAACAACTTCCGCCAGACGACAGGGACTGAGGACCGCTCCCTCCGCATGGACTCACCTGTCCCCGCGCAGAGGACGCCGATCCAGAGGCCCCCGGGCTTCATGGGAAGGAGGTGAGCGCGACCCTTAGCCAAGCAGAACGCATCAGCCCGGAGGCAGACAGCAAACTCAGCACCAACTGGGGGGCTGCTGAGTGGTGAACCCCATCTTCGGCTCTCCCTCTGCCTCCCTCGTGCTTACAGGCACCTCGTTTTCTGCGTTTAACAATAGGCTTTTGTGTTCCGCTTCCTGCGGGAGCCAGTTACTCGCCCTTCGCCGGAGGCCTCCGAGCCGCGGGCGCCATCTTGGTGCTCGGGCCGTGGGCACCCGCCTCGGGAAAGGCGAGGCTTTCCTTTTTCCTGTCTTTTCCCTGGCAGGTGCGCCCTAACACTCACCCTCTGTCGAGTTCCAGAGCGCCAGTATGTCCGGGAGGGGGGCCTCTAGCCTTTGCACCTGCCTGTACCCCGTGTTTTTGGTTGGTTGGCTGCTGCGTTGCCGTTGGGGGGAGGCCCCTGGATCACCTGCTGCGGAAGCCGAGAGGCTCCGTCCTGGTCTCGCGAGACTGTGACCCCGCGAGTTCCTGGCCCGCTGCCGCCTCCACAGCCTTGCACAGACCGCGGATCGGCGCAAGTCCCTAGTCTTGCCAAGAAGACCAATTTTGCCCTAACCGGTTTGGCTCAGTGGATAGAGCGTATGCCTGCGGACTGAAGGGTCCCAGGTTCGATTCTGGTCAAGGGCATGTACCTTGGTTGCGGGCACATCCCCAGTGGGGCGTGTGCAGGAGGCAGCTGATCAATGTTTCTCGCTAATCGATGTTTCTAACTCTCTATCCCTCTCCCTTCTTCTCTGTAAAAAATCAATAAAGTATTTTTTTAAAAAAGAAGAAGACCCATTTTGCTGTCCTAGAGCCGGAGGCTGTGAAGAGCTCTCAGGAATAAGACCGAGAATGCAGTCGCTGAGCTAGCCCTCTGCCTCGTCCGGCCTCGCCTATGTGTCTCGGGCAGCGACTCAGACCCTGCCTGGTGCCCCCATTTTGCAGCTGCTGCCAGGGCACCCCTCTCCACTGCCTGGCTCTGGCGGCCAGTGGGCTTAGGCCTCCTGGTCTCACAGCACCACCACCAAGGGGGAGAGCTCCGAAAAGGCTCCCATTCCAACCCACCAGAGCACCGCTAGAGGCAACGCACCCAGGGAAAGCCAGGCCTATCAGCTTATCCTTCTAGCGGCACCGGAGGGGCAGGCATCTAAGGACATACATCTCAGGACTGACTCTCATCCTCTCCAGAGACTTTGAAGACCTGGCACCATCTTGGCACTCTCCTCCAGCCACCTCCAAAATGTTATTTATAGTTACTGTAACTATAGTGAATACTGCATGAAACTAATATAATACTGTCAACTGTAATTGAAAATAAAATAAAAAATAAAAAAAACGCCCTGACCGGTTTGGCTCAGTGGATAGAGCATCGTCCTGCGGGCTGAAGGGTCCCGGGTTCGATTAAGGCCAAGGGCATGTACCTTGGTTGCGGGCACATCCCCAGTCAGGGGTATGCAAGAGGCAGCTGATTGATGTTTCTCTCTCATTGATGTTTCTAACTCTCCCCTTCCCTTCCTCTCTGTGAAAAATCAATAAAAAAAGAAAAGAAAAGAAAAAAACATTAAAAAAAATAAGAATACTCTATTGTATATTTGAAAGTAGCTAGAAGAGTGGCTCTTGAAAGTTCCCGTCACAAGAAAGAAATTTTAACTGTATGTGGTGATGAATGTTAAACTGGACTTATTGTGGCAATCGTTTTGCAACGTATACAAATATTGAATCACTGCATTGTACACTTAAACTGAAAAAAATGTCAATTATGCCTCAATTAAAAAAAATGTTTTTAAGTAGTTTGTTTGAGCTGCACACTAGTTACTGAGGGTAGCGATGATCATACACACTCTGGTTGGTGAGCCTCAAGCAAGGATGAGCACTTTGCAGATTTTCAGTAGGCCCTTCTTTTCATTTTTGCTCCAGGAAGAGTGCCTAGTCATTTTGATATATACTGATGGAAGTTCTCGGCAGACCTCTAATGATGGCCTAAATGAAAATATCTAATTCATCTTCTGAAGCAAATTTCCATCAAGAGAATGGAGAGAAAATCCTTACTCACCCAATACCTAAACTTTCGGTTTTACAGCAGACAGTAAGACTAATATAACTAATATAACTACAGTATTAAAATAATCCTTGACCAGAAAGCCAAGGTAGCAATATATCATTCTTCTTCAGAGTTTAGGAAATAGAAAGCCCAATTTTATACCACAAAAATATTTGATATTTCATTCTTCCATTAGTTCTAAATTAACATGAAAAAAACTTGCCAATGATCCATAGAAAATTTATCTTCCAGGTAATGAAAGCCAAATAAAATAAGCAACTACAAATAATACAAACAACACATTTATTTAGAAAAATAAACTGAAAATGCTGTTTGTCTGGTACATTATCCCATGAAGCATAGATAAATGGCTATAAAAAACTGTTGTTATATGTCAAATACAAATTACAAATGATTTTTTTAATTCAGAGAACAAATAGATGTTCAACACAAAAGTTTAGTGTACAGTTCACTGTATTTGACTTCTTGGCTGTTAATGATATAAAATGATCTTCATTAAAAAAATTTGATCCCTTTTTCATTCATTTGACCACACTGATGCTTTTTTGTTATTATTCTATAGTTATTATTTTAATCTGAGACAAACCTTTTTTTTTTAGATAACTGATTTTTATAGAAGAGAAATCAATGTCTGCAGAATTCTTAAGTGTTTCCTTTTTGGACTCCTGCAAGAAACTGCTTGTTGTGGTCTCAAAACTCATGGGACCATCTGTGCAAATAACAGCACACATCATTACCCTGAATGGAAGTGACAGTGCAAATATTAGAAGTGCATTGAGAAATAATCAGTAAGACTGACTTCCCCCCTCTCTCAAACAATATGGAGTGAAGGACTGAATGCAGAAACATTTCAAGCAATTGACAATAATGCTGTTATTCCATTATGGCTTTAAGGGTATACACAAGATGGCAAACATCCTCTCTGCAAACAGCAACATTCTGTCCTAATACTACTGTTCATTGCTGCAATGCTCCTCTGTTTGTTCAGTTTATTTTTGTCTACATATTTATTTTGAAATGCTGAGTAATTCTGACTAGAGATATTTCCTATCTCTATTTTACCTTCCCAAATGATAAATCAATTGATAATAATTTACTAGCTTAACTGCCGAATATACATTTTCATGGGTTCACATCTGGGAATATTTATTTTCATGGTGAAGGAAGATGGGTTTTGTTTGGTTTCTGTTTTTTGTTGGCTGAATTATTTAGTCCTTTTCATATATATATTTTTTAAATCTTCTTGATAATTTCTGAGTGAAGAGATTTAAGGCTGTGGCTTTTTTTCACCCCTAGGGCTCTGCTCATGGCTGTCAGACTAGAGGCAGATGATTTTATGCAGACCATATCAGTAATCACTTGTGCTCCAAAGTTGAGGGAATTTGCTGCTCTGAGATGGACAAGTTCCTGGTTATTTCAAAATTACATCTGGCCTCAAGAAGTCATAATGATGAATCTGAAGTGAGAAAAATGAGCTGACATGCCTCCAAATAAAGATTTCCTTCCAATCTGAAGGAGCTGTCAGAAGAAAACAAAAGACAAAAGATCAGTTTAATAGTAAGTACAGTTTAACAAAAACACATAAAATGTATTAAGAATGAGGCAATCATTTGTTAAAGCCTCATTTAAAATTACTTGAATTATCAAGAATTTCATTTTAAATGTCTAAACATATTGAAACATATACTCCCCTTAAATTTCATATATAAAAATAATGTGACAAGTCAGTCATCAAAATTTAGTAGTAGCATGCGTATATTTCAATTAAAAGATCTGTCTCTTTCATTAATCTCTTCCCATCTGCCCCATCCCAGAGATGTCAGTTTGTTCCATGCATTGATGCCTCTGTTTTGTTTGTCAGTTTATGTTCATTAAATTCTACATGTAAGTGAGATCATGTGATATTTGTCTTTCTCTGACTGGCTTATTTCACTCAGCATAAAATTCTCCAGGTGTATCCATGTTGTCTCAAAGGGTAAGAAATCCTTCTTTAACAGATGGACACAGACAGTAGTGTGGTGAAGGCCTTGGGTGGGGCAGGGGCTGGGAGGAGGAAGCTAAGGGAGGGGGAGGGAATTGGAGGACATCTGTAATACTGTTAACAATAAAATTAGTAACTGAATAAGAATTAATGTTCAAAATCTATCTCTGACAGTTTTTAAAACTTCAGGTAAATTTGTCCACCTGTAAATGTACTAAGTTCTCAAAGACTATAGAGCCTGAAAATATAAGAATATCTTGAGATATTTATATCTTGGTATGTTCTTTGATATACATATATATCACTATTAAAATAGTTAATAAATCATTTTTAAGGTAGAGAGACTTCATTTAAAACAGCAAAAAAGCATTTAAAAACCACGTTGCATAATGTTCTCTTTCACTGCATTCTATATAGTCTAAATGTATTATCAAACTGCCAAAAGGATATTCTTTTCCTTGATGCAGCAGAGCTGCCAAAGAACTAATCTGCCTTCATGAATACCTGCAATAATTAGCACCTTAAAATAAATTCTATCCATATTCCTATCCATATCCTAATTAATACATTTTTTGGAAAATAATAAGAAATAAAACCTAACCATAATCCTCACTCTGCCCACCCAACATCAAATATGCTTAGCACCACTTAATGTGCAGTGTGTCTATGGTCTTCTCTTTAAGTTATGATGTAAAAGATAATATGTATGCAATGACTTACTAAAATAGGTCCAGAAAGTTATTAAAATGAACCTGGTACCATAATTAATTGATTAGTAAATTATTAGAAAAGTCAGAGACAGAGAGTAGTGGCATTAAGTGCATTTTAATCCCTTAAGGCCCATCTGAGAACCCCTGCTTTAACACTTTCATTTGGAGGTATGTAACTTCCAAATGCATTGTGTGCTTTCTTCAATAAAGAGACACAAACATACACATAGGTGACACAATAAAAACAAACTGTGCAGCTGCTGGACAAATGGTATATTACCAGATCATCACTAGCATATGTCAAGTTGCACATTCAGTCTTTTATGAAATTCATAAATAAAGAATTGTTCTCTCTTTGTGGTTTTAATAAGAGTTCAAGAATGGTTCAGAGTCTTGTAAATGTTATTTTAATAATCCCTTTAAATTTTATCTGTTGCTGTTACCTCTTGAAATATGATTTAATTAGATTGCTAATCCCACTCATTCAGGAAATGCCAAGAGGTATTCTGTAGGGGAAATGTTGCTTCTTACAGTGTAAATTTTCTCCCTTATTTTTGCTAATATCATGGCAGAATTTTTCTTATCCCTTTTGAGGCAGTTGTTGACTGAGTTTTTCATCCTAACAATCCTGTCCTATAGTATTTAACTTAAAAAAGTAAAACTGTTAACAGATTCTTGTTTGATTTTAAAAAAAAGGAGTTTTGTACATTTTACATCTATTTAAGATAAGAGCTAAAATTATTTATAAATATTTTCCTGTTCCAGTAATTTTTTTAGGTATCTCATAGAAGCAGTTATTTGCCTCACAGCCTTCAGCGATCAAACATTAAAAGCAGAGAATAAAATCTTCTAATCAGGAGATGTCTATATTGGCAGTTTGAATTCCAACATTGGGTGTTAATGAAATACATTTAAGTCTTACTTAGTTTTGAAAATTTTTTACAGATATCCGAGCCTCTCCCTGCATGGTATCAGATATCCCATTCACCATAACCTCAGGCTAAATATTTTTTTTCCCACTAAAGAAAAGCCCCAAATAATTTTTCATGTATAATTTGCTAACTTAAAAATTCATGAACTTCATTATATATTGTTTATATTTTTACCTCAAATATGGAGAAATGTAATACACCATCATCCCTATACAAGTTAAATAAATGTACTCAGCATTGCAATAATGAAACATAAATCACCAAGATTCTGCATTATCAACAATGAGTTGAAGTGCTCCGGGAATGCTCTCTGACTTATTCTTCAGATGAGTAGTTAATTACTTCATTCTATTTCAAAGGCCTTTGTTTAAAACTAATTAAAGTTTTCTTCACTTTTTGAATGGAATAGGTCATAGTTTTCAAGCACTGCAAGGGTCATTCTCTAATTTTGGTAAATTTTTCCAGACACAAATGTGATATACAAAATATGAATGATACCAGGTAATTTTTAGGCTTTGACTCATTAAATGTCAAGTCAGTTCATTTAGGTAAGTAGCATCTTTTTTTTTTTTTCCAAACTTGTCTTCCTCACCTTAAGAAGGAAGGTGCTATTGGAGCCTTTTATTGCAGTAACATAGTCAAAAACACAAGAGGCCCAAGCCATGGATTAAAAACTCGAGTTTTTCACAGCACAGGTGAGAGTGAAGTCCTGTGATTCTCCCACAATTCAGATTCCAGCATCGGGTGTAGACACTAAGCTGCACCCCTGAAAGGCATGGCCTTTGGACCATCACCTGATGAAGGGTCCTTTGACCAAGTCCATGGGCTGAGGCTGCCTCTCCACTGCCTCCCATTAACAAAGTGAACCAGGTATGTGCGCGATGCACTAGGAAGCCCAAGGTCTCTTCTGTGTGGCTCTCGGTTCGGTCCTCTCTCCAGTTCTGTCCTCAGGTTTAGGGGATACTTTTTTCATGTAAACAGTCTAGCTCTGGGCTGAGTGGCTGCTTGGGCACCAGGCCGAAGACATCACAGGGACCTAGAGACGCAGTGGGGAAGTAGACCCTGAGACAGCGTGGCGGTGAGCAATGGCAGGGCATAGCCTGCAGAGAAGGTGCCCGGGGAGGAAGGCAGTGGCGGTGGTGGCTGCATGCAGTCCAGGTAAGTGGAGAGGTCGCAGTGCTTGAAGCTGGCACCCTCCAACATGTCCTTGGTGTTGGGTTCGAGCGCCCAGTAGTTGTCCTTGTCTGTGAGGTTGTGGCAGATGCTGTTCTGCCATTTTGGGGGGTTGTCGTGGTAGAAGGGTACTTGCTAGGTGTTGACCTTGTCCGTGTGGCCCAACATGAGGCTGAGCCCTGGCGCCTGGGTGATGGCCATGGCGATGAGAGCGGGTGGCTTTCAGCCTCCTAGAGCTGTAAGTACAGTAAAACCTCGATATAACGGACTAATTTGGGTGAGGGGGTGTCCCTTAAAGCCAAAATTCCATTCTATAATAAAGTAGGTTTTCTAAAGCATGTTAAAAAATTGACATATTAGTTAACTTGTTTTTACTTATGTAGATACATCTGTGCAATTAAAATTAAGTATGTATGGAAAGTTAATTTCACCAAAAGTTTTCTATGTGTATTGACACCATTGTAACTAACCCAATTATTAATTAACAGAAAAGGAGCAAAGGGAAGGCCAGATAATATAGGCATGCCATTTGTACAGCTTTGCCAGAAAACTGCAGTTTAACACTCTCCAAGTCTGTTCCCCAGAGATCCTGGGGGAAGGGACTAGACAAAGAAAGAATAGACGCATGACCAGTAAGGTCTAAACGACTCAGAGAGGGTGCTTGTTTATTAGTCATACCTGGGAACAGGGCATTGGCCAGGATGGAGTGCCCATTCAATCTGCAAAGATTCAAAATCTGAGACACATAAGCTCCTGAACAAAGGAAGTCCCCTCTCTTGGCTCTCTTGCTGCAGGAGGCATGCTCCCCTGCATTCGCCCACATGGCTCATGGCCACGTGGACCCCACACAATGGACTGACGGATTACAATTGGCCTGATGCTCTGCCAGACTGAGCTCCACCGTGGAAGGGAAACTCTGGACACTGGCTTTGCTTTTAACTCTGCTGAATCCCCAGCAGCACATTTTCAGGACTGGTTTAAGGAAAATGGGACCTTGGAAATGCAGGGATATAACTCCACTCATTCTACTGTCAAGTCTTAGAAAATCCTTTTTCGCAAGATATTGTAAGAACCCCACACCCATTAACAATGGAGAAATTCCAACTGTGCAATTCTCCAATAACAATGTTATTGTAATTTTAAATGTATACTGAATAGGACTAGTAAATGCATGCATTTACCAGTCACCAAATGCACACAGCTGGGGCATGGCTTAGCACACATCAGAACATCGGGACCACACGTGTTAAAACTGTTGCAGAAAGTCACGCCACATGACAAAAGAACTGATTACCATTTGCCATGCAGTGTGTCATGTGCTAATCATTCACCAAACATTATTTACGAGTGGTGACTCTTGGAATTAAATATGTAGACTATAGTTGTAAATATGTAATATTTATTTATGTCGAGGAAATTACTACAGTTTTTTTCCAACTTATGGCTATTCACTAAAATTTGTTAAAAATAACAGTGAGTTAATAACAAAAAAAACCCTATTAATTTAATTATAAGCAAATCTTGGTTAAAATTCTCTTAAAATTAACAGGGCATTAATTTTCACATGTGACCCATAGAAATTTTGTCTGTTAAGTCTGAAGTCCATTAAATTGAGGTCCACAAAATCAAGGGTTTACTGTAGCATCTTAAGTGACTAAGAACATTTCTTCACAGATAGGGCAGCATGATTTTAAAATGTCAAGACAGCAAGCAAAGCTAAGGAAAAGCTAAAAATATTACTAAAAGTTTGTCCAAACATAAGAATTTCACAATTCTATATTTATTTGAACTTAATGTAATTTTTATAATTCTCTTTATTATAATCTATATTTATTAAGTATAAATATATATAAAGTTTTACATATGAATTATATAGTACTAAAATATATTTTATAAAACAGACAAATACTTATATACTAGTGACCCAGTACAAGGATTCATGCACATTGAAAGGAAATTAATTAGAAGGTGACCAGCAAGATGGGACTGGGCAAGACAGGCCAGACATACCCTGGAGCCAACCTCCAGCAGTCCCTCCCCGGCTGGCCGCACCTGGGGTGGCACCTTGGCTCCAAAGGCATCTGCGGAGTGAGTGGGGTCCCTCCGGCAGGTGGGGTCCCTCGGCCTGGCCTGCGGGGATCAGGCTGAAACCGGCTCTCTGACATCCCCCGAGGGGTCCCAGAGTGTGGAGAAGGCACTCTGCAAAGTTGTTGTCATTCAGGTGTGGAATGCAAACTCAAGTGTGCAGTAAACCAGATTTGGGCCGACAGTGCCCCAGCAACAACATAACTCATGGCCAAAGGTGGAATCACGAGGCCCCATGAGGAATCAGACTCCCTCCTCTCAGATCTCAGTGTGCGTCACCAGAGAACTGCAGCTGCCAAGTCACTGCAGCTCAGCAGCCCCTGCGTTGAGCGTCTGCCCCCTGGTGGTAAGTGAGCGTCTTAGTGACCGGTCGGACAGAGAGAGGGGCACTTAGCATATTAGCCTTTTATATATATAGATAAAAATGTATTATATGTATATATAATTTAAAATATTGTAACTATGAAACAGTGTATCATGTGTCTTATGTCTGCTGCATTTAAGAAGTAGTAAGCATAAAGAGACCAAAATCAATAGCAAAAAAAAAAAAATCTGTCTTATTCCCTCTGTTAAATTAATAGCAGCAAGAAGTTTCCACTTAATTAGGTTAAATGAAAATGTATGGAATATTTACTATAAGCCAGGTATTATGCCAAGCATGGAAAATATATAAATAAAAAGTTACATTTCTATTACATCTAAATACATAGCTAAATATTTCACATTCTATTTGTCATATAAAGCTATGAAGTAGATATTCTTATCATTCTCCAGGTAAGGAAATTCTGGTACTGATTAGATTGCACTACAACCTGCAAGCCAAATTTGCTACACTTACACTATTCATTGGGTATAATGAGATGAATATTTGGGACAAATAGTATGACCCACATAGACTAAAATATTTACTATTCTGTCCATTTACAGAAAAGGTTGTCAATCCTGTTTGAATGTAACTTATTTATTATAATATTAATTATGAATCTATTTTCCCAAATGGATTGTGGATCATCTCAATAGTATTATTAAATTATCTATATTTTGCTATGCTTTGACATGCTGTTCTTTTTTAAAATATGTTTTTATTTATTTCAGTAAGGAAGGGAAGAGAGAGAGAGAAACAACAATAATGAGAATCATTGATCAGCTGCCTCCTGCACGCCCCCCCTATTGGGGATCAAGCCCACAACCCAGGCATGTGCCCTGACTGGGAATCAAACCATGACCTCCTTGTTCATAGATCGACACTCAATCACTAAGCAACACCAGCCAAGCTGACATACTATTTTTTTGTAATAATTCACATACATAAATGATTGTAATTTGGATGCTAGTCATTCATTTCCTCTGTGGTATACATTTTAGATTCAGAGTGGTTACTTTAGCAAAATTTTAAAATTCCATGGACTAGCATTGAATTTATAGATTAAATGAGGCAGATTGGCATCTGTGCAATATTAAATAGTCATATCAGAAACATTGTTATTCTTTTTTCAGTTTTTTTTAAAGTTGGATATATAGCTGTCATTTTGAATTTTATTGTGTTAGAATAAGGCCTGTTTGGTAAGCCAAATTCCCAAATATTAGTGTTTTCTAATGTGAATAGAGGGATAGAAAAAACACTTCCTTGTGAAAAGAAAAATGACCAAAGTTAACTTTCTAGCTGTTTCTATGGAAACCTGGTACTGGTAGAATGTCAGCTGTATTACTATGTAACTTCGCTTATGATAAAAATAAATCCTGATTTGTAAACTGCATCTGGTCTAGCAAGACTGTGAATGACTATAAATATCTTCTGGGATTTCTGAAGGTGGTAACTGGTCATGTTCTTTCCTATTTGGGACATGGGAAGTGTTAGCCAGGGTTGTTCCCTCATCTGCCCATGATCTCAAATTCTCACACCTGAGTTGTCACTTTGCAGGGTTGGAGAAAGACTTTATTCTTGATACTTACGGAAACTCATGTCAGAGCATCACTTGATACTGCCCTACAGGTATGCTTTGTTTACTGTATTATTCTAATGAAATCATTGTCAAATGCGCTCTATGGGGGTACTACTGTGAGATGGGTTGTCAAGTTGAACTGAAAACTAAGAGTGTTAGTAGAGTCATACATATGGAGATTCTCTTTCATTTGTGTATTATTGTCTTCATATTCTGTCATGTGTAGAGGACTAAGCAGTCTATACCTCCCCCAACTTTTGATAGGGCTTGAAGATGCAACACGCACCAGAGTCCCCTCTGAATGGTGCCCCGGATACTCCTGTCTTGGTTATTATATTCTTGCAACAAGGAAGTATGATAAGAGGATTTTGAATAATAGACTTAGTACCACTGCTTTAGAAAGAATTAATATTAAACAAAATCATTCAATGGAAGAAGTTGGGCAGAGTTTCCTCCAGACATGCAAAAAAAAGTTTCAAGGAGTTTTCACTGATAAAAATGACATTTAAAAGATAGGTAGACAATGTGTTATCAGCTAGAAAGAGAATGTAAATGAAGCATTCTAGATAGACAAATAAAAACACCTAGGTCATTTTTAATAGCATTGTATTTACTCTTGCCCATTTAGTATGTTTTATATTCAGCCCATGTATTGGTTCCAAGTTATATGAAGTTTAATTGTTTTAATTAGTGTATAGATATATACAGAATTTAATGCATATAATTAAATTAGGAAAAGATAGTTATGTGTGCACTTCCTTGTAATCTTTAAATTCTATTAAATATCTAGCTATTTTGGAAAGTCATTTTATTTCATGCTTCACAAACTATGAATATTGAGAAAATCACCTTGAAAATGATTATTTTAATATGAGTAAAATTAAATTGCTAGCTCTAACATTGTGTGCCAAGTTGACACAACTAATTCCTTCTCATGAATTATCTATGAAATACTGCAAAATATAAGTGAGATTCTCTTATAGCTGCCCTGCTTTCCTGAGCCCAGCAGCAGTGTAGGACCAACCTACACATCCATGAGGAAGACATACTAAACAAATGTGTAGGTAGTGCTTGACGTATTGAGGCTAGATAATTAGTAAATGTACATATGTCTGATACAGCAGCAGTTTAGAGAGATGATATTTAAGTCTTTCAAGCCAGATGGTCATTCTCTAAAATAAATTCCTGACACCCTGAAATATCACTCACCTCAGAATGCCCTTCTTATCTGAGCTAGCACATCAATGACATTCAATAACATTAGTTCCAAATTACCAAGGACAGCTACAAAATTTATAGAGTTCAGTGAAAAATGAAATGCAGGGCCCTTGCTCAAAAAGCAGGAAAAGAGCTTTGTTTTTTCTTACTCGCTCTCCCTGTTTTTATATTTGCTATTTAATGTCATGCTCCTTCTGGTTGAGTGAAGACCCCTATAAACCCTGGAGCTTTGCCTTGCAATTCAGAGCACATCACATGGCTGCCAGCACTTTGTCCCCCCTCCCCCTCCCCTGAGACAGGACAGCAATGATCTCTGGGTATGGGCGGGGAAGTGGGTGGTGAATGTGGTACCATGCCTGACAAGAAGCTTCAAGCCTCCAACATGTTCTCTATTTTTCTATTGGACTTCATTTATAAAATGCAAATTCAAAGATAAAAGTATCAAGACAGTGACTGCATATCATTAAACCCAAAGTGTAGGGGAGCTATTTATGGGTAAGGAGGTGGTGCTTCTAAAGACAGGGCTCGCTCAGTGCAGCTGCAATGGTCACAAGCCTATGAAGCTGACCCTGCAAGTCTGCCCCACTACAAGCCTTTAAAATTCAAAACAACCACCAAATATCCAGCTATGCCTAATCCTCTGCTCTACTGTGTTTGGTTTTTCATTCAATAGTAACTAAAAAAAATGCACATAAAATGTAAGGAGTAACGTAAAAATCAGTTTAAGGAGTGCCAAATTTTTATAAGTTAAACATGTCCACTTAAGATTTTGACACTATATATAGCATAGAAAAAAATAATTGTTCATCTACTGTGTATCTGGCCCTGAAAACTTTACCCTTCAAAGTAAGGACCTTGTTTGTAAAGTCCAACTAAATACTTTGTTAGCATAGTAGCATAGGTAGCTAATTAGTATTACAAAGGAAGGGAGCAAATGGAATCAGACATTAGACCTAAAAACTAGGGAGCTAAATCAGATTAGCCTGCTTCACTAGGAAGTTGCAGCATTCACAGGCTCCCAGAAGACCAGCTACATCCTCTGCCCTCAGGATGTAATCCTCTGCCAACCCTGGAGTGGGCAGGAAGAATCGTCCTGGGGAACAACCAGACTGGTACCTGGATTTTCCAGAGAAGCAGGGGGGAAATTCCTTTGCTAGGCACATGCACAGTAGAAACCAGATGACAGGGCAGAACTTTGGGGCATGCACAGTAGGAGCCACAATGGCAACAAAAAGGGGTGGAGTGTAGTCTGAGAAAATTGGAAAAGTAAGTAATCAGATTGGATGAGGGCCTGGAACCCTGAAAGGTCCAAGAAGGCGACTGGTTAGGAGGAGGGCCCAGATAAGCCTGGGTAAACCTTGCGAGCATATTATTTCCCTTCAACTCAATACATGTTGCCACTAGGCTTAAACTTTCCCCATACATGTGCCCTTTGAAATTCCTTTCTCACGACATTGCAAGAACCAACCCATTTTCACTGGCAATAACTTGACAAATGAATTTGTTGAAATTCTCTAAGAAAATTAGTTACAGACAATGATATACTAGTAGACATTCTCTTGCTCATGGAACATCTGCATTCACAAAGCAAAAGACTATTCTATTATCTTAAACTGTATCGGTTTTTCTCTCCATATGTGTATGTCCATGTAGAATCACAGCAGTTTGGAAAAGGGTGCTTTTCAGCTATTTTTGCCAATTAATTTAATTCAATTTAAATCAACTTGGTGACATAATAATAATAGAAATTACGTTTTTTGAACAATATAACAGTGAAGTTACTATGATGTGATAATTTTAAATATAATAACAATATATTTATAGTTACTTTAACATATGTATGTCACAAAAGACTATTTAGAAGCCTAGCTCAAACATGTTTTGGGATATTTTGTCAACTGTTTGAAAAAAATCTTATTATTGCTCTATAAATATTATCATTAAATATCATAATTAAAGTCTTCCATAAGAAAGGAATAAATGATGTTAAAAGAGTAATATTTTTCATCCTTTTAGATTTCAAGTTGAAAATATTACCTTGAAGAATACTTTCTAGAAATTTTTTTCTACTGTTTATTATGGGCACAAGTGAACCAATAAATTAGTCAAGATGGACACCAATCTTATGATTAAGTACAAATTCCAATCACTTGAAAAGCATTCATTCCACAGGATACAGGCAGCATATGCTTGCTTACCTGCTTCATTCATTCATTCATTCATTCAATCATTTATTCATCTAAATTGTGTGCAGTCTCGTGGAACTTCTTTAGTATTGATTAATGCTAAACTCTTAATGTGGATTGATCAATTAGCGAATACTTGCAAAATTCTTAATACAGTGCCTGGTATGATATCATAATTTTGGAGTCTGGTACTCAAAATTAAATTCCATTCCACAATACTTATAAGGATCTGGATAAGAGAGTTTTGTTTTTAATCCTAACCTGGGGATATGTTTTTATTGATTTTAGAGAGAGGGGGCAGAGAGAGAGAAGATAAACACTGATTGGCTGCCTCCCAGGTGTACCCGAATGGCGATCAAACCTGCACCCTAGGTATGTGCCCTGACTGGAAATAAAACCTGCAACGTTTTGGTGTACAGGACAACACTGCAACCAACTATGCCACCTGGCCAGGCTGGACAAAATAGTTTTTCATACTCAGTTTCCTCAACTATTAAAAAAAATGGGATAAACATTAATGTTTACTTTGCAAAGTTGATGAAGTAAATGAGAACATAGGTAAAAATGATTTTACAGTGTTTATTTTTACAGAGACAGAAACATTGAACAAATACATTTTTCCCTTTTGTGTAGATAATTCCACAAGAGTGCTGAACAAGCTACCTGAAAGCCTAGTTCTTAGAGTCCGAGGCTACTTGGTGCACATCGACAGGGGAACTGCCATAATTCTCTGTCCCATCTCTCACAACCAAAGGAGGCCACAGTAGTGGGTTTGCCAAGAAATAAAACCAGAATGAAAATAACTGTCTTGCCCTCTTCCTTCTGTGGTTATTAACAATATTAGCATAGGTAATTTTGCAACCAATGAGTTATAAATACCTTCTAATATTTAATTACTTTCAGACAATATAGTGCACAGTGTAAAAATTACCAAAGGGTAAATGCTAAAGGAACCAATTTAGAAAAACAGTCACCAGGATACTTAGTGCTTTGATCCGTGAACCAAGGAAAGCACACTCAGTGAGCATATTTACTTCATACTCTGGGGAAGTGGAGGGATTCAGCTACACAAAATGTGGATATTTACTTACCCTGCCTCCTCTTGTTACTCACTAGTGGTGTTCAGAGGACCATTTTGTCTTTTTGTTCGTTTGTTTTTATTTCTGAAAAAAAATCTCTGCTTTAAGAATGTTTTCATTAGCTTAGGCCAACCAGGAATTTCACTCATGCTAATGATCATAAATTGTTTTCTCTAAAGCCAAAAATGGTTTTGAAAACTCTTTCTTTTAAATCTCTCTTCTTCCTGTCCCGCCTTTTAATTTCCTTTTAATTAACTGATGTGTTGCTTAGCAAAACAGTTGCAGCCAGATTGGAGAGCGCTGTGAAATGAATGGTTGTGATATTTATCCCTCCTTTTGGCAAAACTCCTTTGTGTAACTGCATTAAAACCTGCTGAATCTGATGTTCACAGGAGCACCAGCACGTTCTACTCAGTTCCATTGCAAATGAGGCATGCTAGAGAAAGGCATTATTTTTTCATGATGGAATTAGAGTACCTTCATCAAAACAAAATCAAAATGCTAACACTCCTCCCTCATTTAAACATTTCTGTCAAGCCACATTCACTTTAGGTTCTTAACTATGAAACAAGTGATAACAATATTCCTCCTTCTAATAACTGATGTTATTCAACAATTAAACTCTGAAGACAAGCCATAAAATGCTCTCATATTTATGAAACGGCATTTCTTTCTTCCTCTAGAGATTTTAAACAAATGATAGGAAAAGAAATCAGAGATTCTCTGGTGTTATTAAGGTCTCTGAAGCTACTGGTCTTGGAAAAATACCTAACTGCTTATGCCAAGAGGTCATCTCCATTCTTCATTTCCTTTTTAAAAACATTTTACTCAAAAGGAGTTAGAAGCAAAGCAAAATAGAATATATTCCACTTAAAATTTATTTTTCTTCTAAAATGCTTTGCTTTTTTAGGCATGCATGACTGAATATTGTGAGCTCTGGGACAGAAAAAAAATATCTTGCATCAACTACAATAGAGTGGTGTTTCTGGAAAGTCTTTGTAAAAAGCAACATACAGAATGTCTCTTAATAAATTTTGTAAATTAGCCCCTCAGATGTATCATTGGCAAGTATCTTCTCCCATTCAGTAGGTTGTCTTTTTATTTTGATGGTTTCCTTTGCTGTGCAAAACTTTTTAATTTGATGTAGTCCCATTTGTTTATTTTTTTCCTGTGTTTCTCTTGCCCAGAGAGATGTATCAAAAAAATCACTATGAGAACTCTCACAGAGTTTACTGCCTATGTTTTCTTCTGTAAGTTTATGGTTTTGAGTCTTATATTTAAGTTTGAACACTTTGTAAAATATATGATTGCCTAACCACTATGCTATACACCTGAAGCTAATACAAAATAATATTGAATGTAAACTGCAATTGTTAATTGATTTTTGAGAGAGAGAAAAACATTGCTTTGTGTTCCAGGTATTTATGCATTCATTGGTTGCTTCTTGTATGTGCCCTAACGGGAGATTAAACCCACAACCTTGGCATACCTAACCAACTGAGCTACCAAGCCAGGGCCTAAACAGTAACTTAAAAATAAAAAAGAGGGTCTTAAAATGGTTCTGTTTTACTTGAAGGGAGTAAGATAATGCTGCAAGTGTCTAGGATATTTTTACTTACCCTTAGAATGGATCAATTTCCTAACAACTACTTTCCTTCAATTTTGCCACCATTATGACTAGAAAATGTGAGTATCCATATGTATACATCCACATTGCCAACAGAAAGGAGAATACGCTTATAATCAGACAAATAATGAAATGATGAGTAATTTTTACTATCATTAAACTTGAAATTAATCAGAGGGAGGTCCTAGGTACCCTAACGTTCTTTATTATGATACTAGAGGCCCAGTGCATGAAATTCGTGTACTGGGGGGGGGGGCTGTCCCTCAGCCCAGCCTGCACCCTCTCCAATATGGGACCCCTCCGGCCTAAACCGGCAGTCAGACATCCCTCTCACAATCTGGGACTGCTGGCTCCTAACTGCTCGCCTGCCTGCCTGCCTGATTGCCCCTAACTACTTCTGCCTGCCAGCCTGATCACCCCCTAATCAATCCCCTGCCAGCCTGATCGATGCCTAACTGCTCCCCTGCCAGCCCGATCGCTCCCAACTACCCTCCCCTGCCGGCCTGATTGCCCCTAACCGCTTTCCCCTGCTGGCCTGGTCGCCCCTAACTGCCCTCCCCTGCAGGTCCTGTCACCCCCAACTGCCCTCCCCTGCAGGCCTGGTCCCCCCCAACTGCCCTCCCCAGCTGGCCCAGTCACCCCTGACTGCCCTCCCCTGCTGACCTGATAGCCCACAATCACCCTCCCCTGCCGGCCATCTTGTGGTGGCAATCTTTTGAGCACATGGGGACA
>NW_005871048.1:7941056-8018137 GCF_000147115.1 Myotis lucifugus
CACACACATACAGATAGTTACATATAGAAATGATTTCAGATATGTGTATGAACACACACATATTTCTTTGTGCTTTTATCTGAGGTAGCATAAAAGCAATGCTATCTCAGTAGTAATTAGCACATATAGTGCCCTGATCTTGGTTTGTGATAAAAGGAACCAGGAATTCTTGGAAAATGGCTGATTCTAAGACTGGAACAGGTAATGTACAGATGATCTTGGAGCATCTTGTCACACCAGAAAGTAAGGAAGTACGCACACACACAAACACATTGATAAGAACCTGTCAATGGGATACAGGAGCCAAATGAAATAACTCCAATGGCCAAAGGTAGAACAGTGAACAGTTTGGGTCACAACGTAAAGTAGCAGTAGGTTATAACCCAAAGTATAAATTAAACTTCCTTGAGTTTGTACTAATATAAGTAAATGTTTGAATAAATAAATAAGTCGGGGAGGAGAGGCAACTCTCCCATGAGGATAATTCTAAATAATTAAATACCAGGAGAGGAGCATTACTTACAACTTCTGAAGTGTGAGAGGTGCACAGTGACTTTCTTCTGAAGAGTATAGTAGGAAAGGGGGGTTAAAAGGAGCGGTGTTACACTGGAGACACCTGACAGATCTTTATCCAAGTGTTCAAGGTCAATATCAACAGCGATATATCATGTTGACGAAAATGGCACTTTCTCCTGTGTTCTTCCTCCCCAAACCTCATAACCACAGTCTAGTCATGTGAAAAAAACCAGACAAATGTCAACAGTGGAACATTCTACAAAATATCTGAACATTATTCCTCAGAACTGTCACAGTCATCAAAAAATAAGTCTGTGAAACCGCCGCTGCCAAAAGCAATCTAAAGACACATTGATAACTAGGTAATATGGGATGCTGGAACAGAAAAGAGACATGAAGTGAAACTATGGAATCCTAGATAAAATATGGTTTATCAGTCTGCTAGGGCTCCTGTAAAAGTACCGCAAACTGGGTGGCTTGAAAAACAAACAATTATTTTCTCACAGCTCTGGAGGCTTAGATCTCAGTCCAAAAGTAAAGTGCTGGTGGGATTGTTTCCGTTTGCAGGCTCTGAGAAAGAATCTATTCCGTGACTCTCCTGGCCTCTGGTAGTTTGCTGGCAATCTTTGGTGTTTCTTGGCTTAAGGAAGCATCAACCCAGTCTTTGCCTTCATCTTCACATGATGTTTTTGCTGTGAACATGCCTGGATTCAAATTTTTCCTTTTTCTTATTAAGAATATTAGTTGTATTGGATTAGGGTCCACCCTAAAAACCTCATTTTAACTTGGTTGTCTCTTTAAAGACTCTTATCTCCAAATATAGGAGAAATATACATATGTATATTTGAGAGAGATTGAAAAAAATATACAATAATATGCAGGTTTTCAAGGACTTACTTAATATCCAATTTAATTTAGAGATATAGTTATATATTGAAATTTAAAGTGATGATTTTCTTTCATGTGTTCAATTTAATTATTGCCTTTCCCTTATGGCATAGCTTTGTAAACAGAATATGCATGTGGTATTTAAAATTTCAACAATGTGGTATGTGGTAGATTGTATTTCACTCCCTCTGATGAATAAGTCCCCTTAGTATTTAAAAGTTTGGAGGCATCATGCCCATAACCAGTGGTTTAGTAATATAACAGAAATGGGAAATTTAAGCAAAATGTTCCGTGCTTTTTTAAAGATGAAAAATAAATATCCTCATGTGTTTCTTTCTCAGAGCCAAAACCAATTACTGACTAATTTTGAAACTGCTTTCTAAACAAACTATAATTATTACACCTAGGAATTACAGGTAATAAAGGCTTTAATGTTTCATGTCTATTTTCCAGAAAAATCTAAGTGGGATTTAATGTGTACAAATTATTGCTAATTGAAAATACCTTTCTAGTTTTATTAATAATTTCTTCAAATTTTCTCTCATAGGAAATTTACTGCAATGCCTCAGTCAGAACACTTAAATGACCTAAACCCTAATTTTGTTTTCTACACTTTCCTTTTATTTTCTTTTTTTCTCCCATTGATTTTTAGAGAGCATGGAAGAGAGGAAGGAAGGGAGAGAGTGAGAGAGAGAGAGAGAGAGAGAGACACCATTGGTTGCTCCTTCATGCAACACGTGACCAGGGCTAGGGATTCAATCTGCATCCCAGGTACGTGACCTTGACCAGGAATTGAACTGCAACCCTTTGCTCTAACCATTGGCTCTAACCATTAAGCACACTGGCCATTTTTTTAATTGTTGTTCACTATATGTAAAGAGAAAAGAAAATGTAGGAAGTAAAATAATATACCCTTAAAAGGTACTTCCTACAGGAAGTTTCTGGGTCAACATATGCTAGTGGGTGTTTTTGTGTGTATGAACTTACAATTTGCTCTGCTTTATTTCTTTGTACTTCAGATTTTTCTATCAGCTCCATAGAAAGAGAAAAGCTAGAATAGAAAATCAAAACAATAAGAAAATCATAGGTGGTTTGCTTTGTCTGTTAGCCGACAGATTTACTTTGGCTTATGAAATCATTTCAACATTGGTTTTGGAAAAGATTATCAAAGAGAAATTTTACAGTGTACTTATTTGAAAAGTCTACCTCTCATAGGTCATTGTGTTTATTCTGATTTTGATCATCCTGGTTTAGTAAATGAAAACTATTTATTGGGATACTGGTTTATTTATGTTAACTCTTTAGCTACATTTAACATTTATAAAGTGACCTATTTGCATATCTATTCACTTCAGAAATGTACAATTTTAAATTTGATGTGACTCAATATTAATGTTTCTTAATTTTGATGGGGAAAGCAGAAGGAACTGCATATCCATAGATAATGCTGAAAGATTTGGTTTTTTTTCCTATGTCATATTACACACTTTATTTTTGCTATTTCATGGTTGTCTTTTTTTATGTCCTTTTGTTTTGAAACATATCCTGGCAGGAGGCATCAGCTTCCACCAAAATTTGATTTTTATCAATGAAATATTTTTTTACTTATGTTGTTTATGCTTTTTTTGTTGGCTTGCTTTGTATTATTTTTCCTTTGATAAGCAATAAAACTAAATGATTTTATATGTAATAAAACATAACTTCACAATTATTCTCTGTAATTAGCATCTAGTAGAGTTTGAGGTTTTTTTGATTTAAGAACAGCTATGATGGTGTGACTCAGGGCTGTCACTTACAAATGTAAGGCCAGACACAAACATATTCCTAAGACCTCCTCTCAGGGAATTATACTTCTTTGAACTTTACTCCCAAGGAAACTACTAAGAATGTTAGAGCAGTGATACTGCCCTTTAAATCTAATAGATTTTAGCTCAGAAAATGTCTCCAATGCCCATATTAGGGTGAATGCAGACACAAGTTTCCTTGTCAGTGTAATAGGATATAATAATAACTTACTTGATTTGTTGTAACTTGGTGGGATATCAATTTTAAAAAAACAACACATGGCAGATAGAGGTAATGACCTTTCTTTTGGAGAGGCAGTACAAGTAAATTACACCTTAAATCAGACACATGTGTTTTAAATGTTTTACTTTTTGCTAAATCCATTATTTTCTCAAATTGTTTCACTTCACTGAACTTAAGTTTCCTAGGCTATGTGGGAGTGCTAAACACTGTGAATACTCTTGCTGTAATATTTTTTTCCTTTGGTGCATCATCAACTTTTCTAGTCAAATATTAATTGTATTCAATAGGTTGTTACACAGTGGTTCTCAAACTTCTGGCCCTTTAAATACAGTTCCTCATGTTGTGACCCAACCATAAAATTATTTTCGTTGCTACTTCATAACTGTAATGTTGCCACTGTTATGAATCATAACGTAAATAGCTCATATGCAGGATGGTCTTAGGCGACCCCTGTGAAAGGGTCGTTCGACCGCCAAAGGGGTCGCGACCCACAGGTTGAGAACCACTGCAAGAGATAGGGTTTGTTAGGCAAGTTTTATTTTTTTAAATATGTCTTTATTGATTTCAGAGAGAGGAAGGGAGAGGGTGATAGAAACATTAATGATGAGATAGAACCATCGATCAGCTGTCTCCTGCACACCCCCTACTGGGGATCAGGCCCAAACCCTGGCATGTGCCCCGACCTTGACCTCATGATTCACAGATTGACACTCAATCACTGAGCCACACCAGCCAGGCTGTTAGGCAAGTTTTAAAACAGTGCCAAGAAGTGACAAATCTATTTGTTTTAAATTTTATACCACAAAGAGTTTTAACACAGCTAATATGGAAACAGTATGGAGGTTCCTCAAGTATTTAAAATTAGAACTACCATATGATCCAGCAATCTCATTTCTGGGTATATATCCAAAGGAAACAAAATCATTATCTTAAAGTCTGCACTCCCATATTCACAGAAGCATTGTTCATAGTAGCCAATGTATGGAAATATTCTAAGTGTTTGTTATGGATAATGAAAATGTGATATATATATATATATATATATATGCAGTTAATATTGTATATATACATATGCAGTCTTTAAGAAGAAGAAATTCCTGTCATTCAGGACAGTATGAATGAACTTGAAGAACATTATGCCAGACAGAGACAAAAACTGCAGTTTCTCTTATATGCCTCCTGAACTTCCCCTACTGAGAGTCAAGCAGGCAACCTGGGCGTGTACCCTGACCAGGAATCACTGGACAACACCCAACCAACTGAGCCACACTGGCCAGGAACTTAATAGTTTTTTAATTTGTGCTGTTAGTAGCCATGAATGAATGCTTAGATCTATCTGTTCATTAGGGATTGCAATATATTGATTGATAATGTGATTCTATAATTCCTTTTCATTAATTTGTTGAAATATTTCTATATTTCTTTTTTTAAATATATTTTATTGATTTTTTACAGAGAGGAAGGGAGAGGGATAGAGAGTTAGAAACATCGATGAGAGAGAAACATCGATCAGCTGCCTCCTGCACACCTGCTACTGGGGATATGCCTGCAACCAAGGTACATGCCCTTAACCGGAATCGAACCTGGGACCCTTGAGTCCATAGGCCGACACTCTATCCACTGAGTCAAACCGGTTAGGGCTATTTCTATATTTCATCCCCCAGGGATATAATTCTTATTGGAAAGGCATTAAATGCTTGATTCCTTCCCTTTATTATTCAACCATTTCACAAAATTAGTTTGTTTCCTAGTATTTTCAGATAGTGACAGTATTTTTTATAGTGTCATTCTGAACTCAGAGTTAAACATATTTGATGTGTTTCAATACATTGCAATCATTATCCTTATTGATGCTTTATTTTCCCATAACTTTCCAATTGGAGATTCTTCAAGGTAGTGATTCCTTCTGAGACAATCCTAATAGTGTTTATTAGCTCCCTTGCTATCTGGTACAAGAAGATGTTTTCTGCCTCCAATCTGGAACGAGCCATTTCCCAGGGAGCTCAGGTTTCTTTTGAAGAGGTTTCGTATTTGGAGAAAACAGTCTCTCAGTCTGCTAATTGCTACTGGATTGTTTAGACTCTTAAATGGAAAACTCTGGAGTGTTTGTTTTGTTTAGTTTTAAGAAAAAATTACCAGTTTATATTGATACTTCCAATTCAAATTCAGCTCTACAAGGTTTTTAACTAGCCTCTATTTTATATCTGTATCTCCTTTTTTATACATGGACAATGTTGGTTTTCAAGGACCCTTAAGGATAATGGAATTAGAATATTACATGTGCTTTGTTTTTTGCTTTATGCCAGAGTACACATACCAGTCTCAGATAAACAAAACCAATAATATGCCATCAACATGAATGCTAAAAACTGTTTAAAACATTTTTTGCAGTTATTTTTGTCTTTAGGATGTATTCTACTAGGGAAAAACTGTCAAGTAGCTGTGTTAAAATGACAGGATACTTTGGTTTATTTTTTTCATATTTAACTGTTGAGAACTGTTACTTTTATAAATGTTTTATAATGCCTTATAATTATTTAAAATTATACATGGATTCAAAGATATGAAACTTAATTTTAAAAGAATTGTTCAAAAAAATTTTTCAAACCTAGATTCAGAAATGGCCTGCCTACTGTATGTAAGATATAATATAAAAAAATCCTTTGATTATCAAGGAAAACGTTAAATTTTCTTTCAGTGTTGACAACTGAAAAATACTAATACATATAATGCATTTTAAAAGCTGTTAATTAAACATTTTTATAATGTATAGGGGTCATTGTCAATTACCTTTGAAAATTATGTCATTCCCTATAAAACCAAGAATATAAGATAATTTTTAATAAGTCCTGCCATGGGCTGGCATTTAAAGTTTTTCCTTCAAAACATAAATCAAACTTTCTTCATCATGTGAGAAAAGAAATCCTCCAACCAAATTCGCATCTTTTGCAGGATGCTAGGCCCCGGCTTATTTCTCTATTTTTGAGAAACACTCCTACGCATAAAAGTGTGCACATGCCCTGCACACCCTGCACTCCCCACTCCCCACGTTTTTGCTAGAAGTTTGAATGACTTCCTCTCTTTTGTGGAATCTGACATATTTTGATTCATAATTCCCCTTAAATATTAAACATGGCTCTACTGATGTTCAAAGAATAAATATTTAAACAAATAGACTTAAGTGAAATTGAAGACATCTTTGTCTATATTTCATGATTCAAATGTCCCCTGGAAGGACCTTACATATATAAATAAGAGTTGTTAATTTTGGACTGTCACAGCGGTGAAAGGCTGTTTAGAATAGATCAGCTTAAGCAGATTGCAATATATAAACTGTGAAAAAAAAATCTAACTCTGTGGAAATTTTTTAGAGTATTTAAAGTTCTGTCTTTTCATCTTTATTTTAATTTTAAAAATATTTTTTCTGAAAATTATTTGTGAGGAGTATGTTAATGAAGTAATCTCTCCACTTTTTAAAAACTTCTAACTTCTATCCCTTATTGAGTTACAATTTGCGTACATTAATGTTCATCTGTCATCAGTTTACAGCGCAATGGCTTTTCTCAAGCTAAACATACTGTGTAACCAGCACTGAGATCAGAAATAGATCATTATCAGCACTTTCAAAACCCCTGTATGTTCCTGTTCAGTTATTATCCCTCACACTCAAGGTAACTCCTTTCCTGATTTCTAATGCCACAGATTAGTTTGATCTATTTTGTACTTTCTTTTTCTTTTTTTATTTGTTGTTTTTATTGCTGACACTATTGCAGATGTTCCCCATTCCCCCCACTTTGCCCACCTCCACTCAGCCCCAAGACCCCTTCCCTTGGCCCTTACCACAATGTTGTCTGTGTCCATGGGCTATGCATATATGTTCTTTAGCTAATCCCTTCACCTGCCTTTATATAAATGTAGGAATTTATATAAGTGCATAGTCTTAAAATGTCTTTCAACTTACATTATTTCTGTGAGATTTGTTCAAATTGTTGTATGCAGCTTTTGATACTCTCATTGCTATGGACTACTCTCATTGCTATATTTCCACTGTCATGGAAATATATTAACATTTATTTATCCTTTCCAGTGTTGATGGGCATCATTAAGAGTTCAATGTGCAGCCTTGGCTGGTTTGGCTCAGTGGATAGAGCATCAGCCTGTGGACTGAAGCATCCCAGGTTCGATTCCAGACAAGGGTACATGACTAGGTTGTGGGCTCAATCCCCAATAGGGGGCATGTAGGAGGCAGCCGATCAATGATTCTCATCATTGATGTTTCTCTCTCTCTCTCTCTCTCTCTCTCTCTCTCTCTCTCTCTCTCTCTTCCTCTCTGAAACCAATAAAAATATATTTTAAAAAAAGAGTTCAATGTGCAGTTTGTGGCTATTATACACAATGGCCTTATGAACATTCTAGTGCCTGCACATTGGTAAACTTATCACTATATTAGGTACACATCTAAGAATGGAATTGGTGATTTTTATGTATCCATATGTCCAGTTTTAACAAATCAAATAGTTTTTACAAATTGTTTGTAAAAATGTGTATTTAAAGTAGCAGCGTATGAGAGTTCTGGCAGTGTCACATATTTTCAAAAACTTGGCATTGCCTGTCTTTATTTTCTTCTATTCTAATAGATATGTATTGGTATCATATTGTAATTTTTATTTGCATTTTCTGCTTTGAGTATTTAAAAAATGTTTTCAGCTTTTTGGGTTTCCTTCTTTGTGAAGTGTCTATTTACCTCTTGTCCCACTTTTCTGTTATCTCTCTCTTTTTTAAATTGATACATAGAAGCTTTAATCTGAATGAATCTTTTGTATGATATGTGCATTATAAATATTTTCTCCCTGTATGGGTTACAAAAAGTAGGTATTTTATTTCTACCTACTTTTGTGGCTTTTATAATTAATTTTTAATTGAATTTATTGGTGTGACAGTTAATAAAATTATATAGGTTTTAGGGATACAATTCTATAATACATCATCTGTATATTATATTGTGTGTTCACCACCCCAATTCAAGTTTCCTTCCATAATCATTTATCCTCCCTTTACTCTCTCCTACCTCCCCCTGAACTCCTTACCCTATGGTAATCACCATACTATTGTCTGTCTATGAGGTGTTTTTTTTCTGTTTCATTTTGTTTTGTTTGGCTTAATCCCTTCACCTTTTTCACCCTGCCCTCCTACCCTGTTCCCTCTGACATCTGCGAGTCTGTTCTCTGCATCTATGTGTCTGTTTCTATTGTGTTTGTTAGTTTATTTTGTTCATTAGATTCCACATATAAGTGAAATCATATGGTACTTGTCTTTCTGTGACTGGCTTATTTCACTCAGCATAATACTCTCCAGGTCCATCCATGCTGTTGCAAAAGGTAAAATTTCCTTCTTTTTCATGGCTGAGTAGTATTCCTTTCTGTAAATGTACCATGGCTTTTTAATCCACTCATCTACTGATGGCACTTGGGCTGCTTCCAAATCTTGGTTATGTAAATAACGCTGCAATAAACATAGGGGTGCATATATTTTTTTGAATCAGCAGGGTAGGAGCAGGAAGTCCAGGGTTGGGGCTATTGCATTCCGCCAGGTGGATGCTATAAGAAGGGGTGTACTCCACCCAAGAAAGATGGTGTCTGTGGTGTGGTAGAGGGACTCAGCAAAGGGTTCCTCATACCTATCCCCCCAGCTTTCTCCCCAGAGCCACAAACCCCAGACTGTCCTCACAAGTCTCCAGTCCACCCTGCCCTCTCTCCACCAGAGCCCGGGGAGGAGAGAGGCTGTGAACAATATTTTGTGCACTGGCCCTTTAGGAGGGTGCCTGTGTCTCTAGCAGACTCTTGTTTCTCCCTGGCAGAGAGAATCAGCACTGATTTCCACAGCCAGGGGCTATGTGGGCACCTCTTCCTAGCTCTGGTGCTCTGGGCTGGGGAGCCTGACTTGGGGTTGAGACCCCAGGCCTCTCAAGGGGACCTTGGCAGCTGAGATACCCTTCAAGGAACTCAGCCAAAGCCTATGGGAGTGGGGCAGCCTTTTTCACATCTGAACTCTTCCTACCAGTGCCTGTCACTTCTGTACATCCTTGGTTATCACTACCTATTTTTAATACTCAGCCCAATTCCCTCGTTTTTAATACATTTTTAAAACTAATCAGCTTACACTGAACTTCCTTTTCACTGATTTCCTTGTAACTATAATAATTCTCAATGTAGCACGAACATCTTCTTTCCCCACAAAACTATTCAATTCCAGAGATGGATATACAGTAGATGCTAATTAAATATTTGATTAAATGAATGAACTTTGAAGATATTGCTATGTGACAATTCCCCTTTTTTAAGACATTGCTATAAATGACTATCTGGTGCCTTTTTATATACTAGGAAGTAAAAAAAAAAGATTTAATATAATTCTGGTTAATAGTAAATTCTGACAATGTTTAATTTACACATGTCATTGCAAAACGTGTAAATTTAATTTCCCCTAAATCAGCAGTTCTCAACCTGTGGGTCGTGACCCCTTTGGCGGTCGAACGACCCTTTCACAGGGGTCGCCTAAGACCATCCTGCATATCAGATATTTACATTACGATTCATAATAGTAGCAACATGACAGTTATGAAGTAGCAACGAAAATAATTTTATGGTTGGGTCACAACATGAGGAACTGTATTTAAAGGGCCAGAAGGTTGAGAACCACTGCAAATGGTGACTCAAGACAGAATGTCAGTGATTGTTTTATTCCAGAGGTTGGAGTACTATGAGAAAATAAATGTTTTAAATGTGATGTGACAACCACTGATAAAATAAGAATGTCTTTGTACCATCCTTCAATTTAATGAGCTCACATTTGCTCAAATTTTGGGAATGGCTGATGAGGAGTACATAACAACATTTTAATATAAACATAACAAAAATTAATAGCAAATGATTTTAAAAGGTTAAAACCTAACATGTATTTACTTATGTTAGACTGCTGGGATATCCTACCCTTAGCATCCGTTATGCCTCTGTTATTACCAAGGCAATGCTGTCAGTCCAAATTGTAAATTCTTGGGAGAATTAGTTGACATGGTGATGCCTCATGGCATCATGGGAGCATGCAACCTATTTCTTAAGCTCAGCACAAAGAGTAAACTCACAAAATTCTCTGCTGATTTTACTCTTCAATAAAATAGTGTACTTTATAATTTCTTCAAGCACAGCTATTTATAATCACCAAGATAATGTAAATCCCAGCACTGGGAATGGGTGATATCAGAAAGAACACAAGGAAAAGAGTTGCAAATGCAGCATTATTTACCCTCCTTCACTAGGATCTTTTTGATCTGAACTCTAAATTCAGCAATCTTATCTCCCTAAATTTCCAGAAATTGATTTCATAGTTTACAGGTAACGTTTCACTACAGCCAAATCACAAAGGCAGAGGTAAGAACACTTTAAACTACTTATGATGCCACTGAATAGAATTAATCATCAAAAAGGCCTCATGGCCTAGGGTAGGGGACTAGGGTAGGCTAGAAAGGGTCAATGGGGGAAAAAGGGAGACATATGTAATACTTTCAACAATAAATATTTAATTAAAAATAAAATTTAAAAAAGACCTTATTCAAAGAAAAGGAAAAGGAACAGTAAATGTTGCTTCTTGAATACAGACTTGAAACCAGGTTCTCACTGTGGCTCATCTGAATTCCGTTTACATATATTCTTTGTATTAAAAAATTTGCAAATTAAGAGTGATTCAATATTTGCTATCTAATTTTTTTTAATCCTCACTTGAGGATATGCTAATTTATTCTAGAAAGAGGAAGGAGAGAGAGAGAGAGAGAGAGAGAGAGAGAGAGAGAGAGAGAGAGAGAGAGAGAGAGAGATGTGAGAGAGAAACATCAATCGGTTGCCTCCTGTATGCGCCCTTACCAAGGTTCGACCCCAAAACCTGGGTATGTGCCCTGACAGGGAATCAAACCTGGGGCCCTTTGGTGCATGGGACAACACTCCAACCAACTGAGCCACACTGGTCAGGGAACCATTCTACATTTTAAAAACAACAACAACTTTATTAAGATATAATTCACATACCACAAAAATTCACATTTCAAAATGTGCAATTAGTGGTTTTTAGTATATTCACCAAGTCCTGCAGCATAACCATTTTAATTTTAGAACATGCTACCACCCTGAAAAAGGACCAATACCCCTTAACAGTCACTCCCATCCCCCTTTCCTCGCCCTACCGAACCACTAATTTACTTTCAATCTCTATAGATTTGTTATTTTAATGTCATATAAATGAAATATACTATGTGTTCTCCCCTTCATCTCACTACATTAAAATTTCCCATATTTTTGTTTCCAGTTAATATAGATGAATCTTTGCAGAATAGTAGAATCATACAATGCCATTCTAGAAATTGTTTTAAAGAACCAGGGCTAAATATTGTAATTTATTTGTTCTTTCCTTAATATCAATATTACACATTTTACTCTCTCATATTTTCCTCAGCTAGTATTTCTTTATAATATTTTGGGAACCATTTTCTTCTCTCACTCCTTAGAAATTATCAGCTATTTCCCAATAGAATAAATTGAATATAGTGACTTTCTTACTCTGTCTCTAATTGAACATTTAAAGAAGCTGAAGTGAAAACCATAAGAACTCATAATCCTGGCTTAATACCCAACAGATATGGAGAAAGCATACATGTCATTTACCATATACACCGGAGGTATTATGAGCAGAAAATTGCAAAGAAAAATATGCTTGCAAAATTATTTGGAAAAAATGAAATAGTTTCAGCAAGAGTGTTGCCAATTACATTTCTTAGGGCTTCCATTAAACTCAATGAATATTTGTAAAGAACGTATATTTGGCAAACTTAGGAGTAACAGAATAATCAAAGAACAGGTTTGACAAATTCCTTCCTCAGCTCAGACATTGCTTACCACTGTGGTCTTGAGTGGATATACTTAATTTATTTATACACTGTTGAGAAGCTAATTAAATAATGGAATAGAACTTTTTTCATATTGTGGTATCTGAGAACAAAGCTAGCTTTAGACATAATAGGATTGTTCTGCATAAGTAGCTATGGTTGAGGGGACAGAGTTCAAGCTGAGATGACAAGATATGTTAAACTGAAACTCTGTAGTATTGGCAAAATAGCATCTTATGCTTGCAAAAGACTCGCATGAGGAATGAGGTCAGTCTTGCATTTCCTAGTTCATTAGAATCTCAGAACCATGTCATCCATTTTCCCTATTTATTTTCCTATGAGTAAAACTCACAAGTCTGTGACAGTTCACTCTCACCTTTGCCATCCAAACACACTTCCCTCCCTCCTGCATGTACCCTATCTTTCAAAAGCAAAATGCTGCTCACGGTCCCCAAATGAAAATATTATGTCTTCATTCCTTTCTTTTAAAAAAATATGTTTGTATTGATTTTAGAGAGAGAGGAAGGGGGGAGATAGAGAGACAGAGAGAAAAAAAGAGAGATCAGTTGGTTGCCTCCCATATGCACCCCTACCAGGGACCAAACTGGCATGCCAGACATGTACCCTGACTGTGAATTGAACAGGTAACCTTTTGGTGCATGGGATGATGCTCAACCAATTTAGCCACACAGGCCAGGACTCCATTCCTTCCTTGTACATACTGTTTCCTCACTAACTTGGACTTCCTGACCATCTCTGCCTCATAAATTCCTAATATTTTAAGGCAAGTTCAGATAGCATCTTCTCTTTGCCATGATATACAACTCATTTGCTCCCTCCTCTGAGTTCCTATACCCCTACTGGAGTATATGTATAATTAAAAACACACACACACACACACACACACACACACACACTCTCTGTATCTTGTCTGCTTGTCTACATGTCTATCTGTCTAGCTTCATTACTGGATTTGTGAGCTCTTCAGTCAGAAGAAAAATAATTCATTTCTGCAGTTCTGGCACCTTGCACAGTTCATGGTACAGATTAAATATGCCAGACATGTTTGCTGACTAAATTAAGATTACACAAATGGACTAATCCTTTCTGATACTACCTGAACTATCTTTGCACATACCTTAAATATACCTGTAATACTTTAAAGATTACAAGCATGAAACCAGTTTTCTGGTTATGGATGGCAGAATAAAGGATTTTTTAAACCTATCTCCCAATGATGCCAGTATCAGCAACCACCTAGACATACTGTGGGTACCCTGACCACTACCAGGTGTGGTGAGCCAGAGAACAGCCTGAGAGATGCAGCTTCAAGTGTCAGGGTCGTGGCAGGTTATCCACTGTCCCTTCAGTCTAGTGAGGAAATACCAGCACTAGGGCAGGCACTACAGAGTCCGGGGACTTCCTGGCACATGTGTTCTGCTCTCCCTCAAAAACCTGTAAATCTCCCATTCCCACCAAAGAAATCTAATACCCTGTTCCCCACCTATTCCCTTTGTCCAAAAATGTCTTATATACCCAATGTGGCCTCATGGTCTTTGGAATTTTTATGCCTATGTAAATTCCCCATGCACATGTATTAAAACTGATTTTCTACTGTTAACCTGTCTCTGTTAATTTGATTATTGGCCCAGTCAGAAGATGGGAGGAAAAATACTAATATTTTTTTAGCCCCCACAAAGTTATATCACTATAAAATATATTATTTAGACTAAATAAACAAAGTTACCATATCTGTATCATTTTTCATGCTCTACATTGGATAAAAATAACTCCTAATTCCTAGAAAAGATAGTAGATAAAAGCTGGTAAATAATAGAAACAAAGAACACTGAACACGATACATGCGGCACAAAGCCAGAAATAGTAAGCCTCAATAATTATTTACTCTTATTATTTTTACTTATTATGAAAACCAATCCTATCTAATAATAGAGAAACATGGTAATTAACCGTAACTTCGCTACTCTTCCCATTGGCTAACCAGCAGGATATGCAAATTAACTGCCAACAAAGATGGCGGCCGGCAGCCACGCAGCTGAAGCAAACAGGAGGCTTGCTTGCTCCAGTGATGGAGGAAGCCAAGGTTCCTCACCTGCTGCGCTCAGCTTTGAGCTCCGAGCTTTGGATGCAACAATGTTGCAATTATAGAAGCTAAACAAACTCCAGATACCTGCTTTCAGTTGGCAGCGGGCTCAGAGTTTAGAGAGCCAGTGATGGTAACAGAGTTTCAATTATAGAAGCTAAACAAACTCAGATACCTGCTTTCAGCCAGCCGCAGCCTCAGAGCTGGAGCCGGCTCTCAGCTCCAGTGACAGCTATAGAAGGTAAATAAATCCCAGAAAAAAAAAAAAAAGAGGCTGGAAGCTTCAGTCACCCGCCAGCCTGAAAACGGCCCTCAGCCCCTCACCCAGACTGGCCAGGCACCCCAGTGGGGACCCCCACCCTGAAGGGGTTGTGGCCAGCTGCAAACAGCCATCAGCTCGTCATCCAGGCTGGCCAGGCACCCCAGTGGGGACCCCCCCCACCCGAAAGGGGTGTGACCAGCTGCAAACAGCCATCAGCCCCTCACCCAGGCTGGCCAGGCACCCAAGCGGGACCTCCACCCTGATCCTGGACACCCTTCAGAGCAAACCAGCCGGCCCCCTCCCATGCACCAGGCCTCAATCCTATATAGTAAAAGGGTAATATGCAAACTGACCCTAACAGCAGAAAGACTGGGAATGACTGGTCACTATGACACACACTGACCACCAGGGGGCAGATACTCAATGCAGGAGCTGCCCTCTGGTGGTCAGTGCGCTCTCACAGTGGGGAGCTCTGCTCAGCCACAAGCCAGGCTGATGGCTGCCAGTACAGCAGTGGTGGTGGGAGCCTCTCCTGCCTCCTCAGCAGCGCTAAGGATGTCTGACTGCAGCTTAGGTCTGTTCCCCGCTGGCAAGTGGACATCCTCCGAGGGCTGCCGGGCTGCCAGAGGGATGTCTGATTGCCATCTTAGGCCCAATCCCCTGGGGAGCGGGCCTAAGCCAGCAGGTGGTCATCCCCTGAGGGGTCCCAGACTGCGAAAGGGCACAGGCTGGGCTGAGGGACTCCCTACCCCCGAGTGCACAAATTTTTGTGCACCGGGCCTCTAGTATTCATATAAAATACCATAATTTCAGAATGTAGAAAAATTTACTTAACAGATTTCATAATGAATATAAACCATTTCCATTTTTTATGCATCAAATTTGATTCCAAATAAGTTATTTACCTCTATACATAATTACAAACAGTATGCATTGTAATTATGCATTAACTACATTACAATAACATTAATGGAGTTAATGAAATTATCAACAAAGTAGCAATATTAAAATATAGTTCTAAGTTTGTATTAATTACTCTCCTTCTATTTATCTAGCAAATCTTAGGTTAATGATAAATTTTTATCTAATACTATTGTCAAAGCTTCACAGAATGATTATGATGAAAATTATAGGTTTTTTTCCTATTGAAATCCAGAGGTTAGAAATATAATTTTCATGTTATGTATATGATTTATTAAAATTTTTCAAAATAAAAACTGTAAGAGGCTTATATTTGCAATTAGTTACATACCACCAACTCCCTGAACCTATGATCTCAATTTTTCTGGTATTCTACAATTATGACTTTATTATTTAATCTTAAATGAGAAATATCGTAACCTTATATTTTAAGAATACTCATGTCAATGGAGTTTTCATGATAATTCATATGATAAAACCCACAACATAAATTAAAAGGATTCAGTTATTCATTCCAAGCATATTACTTCTTTTGTACCATACATACAGCAAAAGAGCTAGTGGGTCCAAATTTCACCCATGGCCTTCTTTTTCTATCCAAGACATTTTTTAATTGTAATGAACTGAGACCAAATTGAAATTGTACTGATTTCATATAAAACTAGATGATTAATTCCTGGTATTTTAAAAAACTTCCTTCTTAAAAAATACATTTTTTGTTGATTTCAGAGAGAGGAGGCGAGAGTGAGAGACAGAAACATCAGTGATGAGAATCATCTATCAGCTGCCTCATGCACACCCCCTACTGGGGATCAAGCCTGAAACCCAGGCATGTACCCTGACCAGGAATTGATCTGTGACCTCCTTAGTTCATGGGTGAATGCTCAATCACTGACCCACACCGGCTGGGCTTAATTCCTGGTATTAATAATTTGCCTTCAGCTGTTGTAGTTGTGAGAAAGATACATGCTTAGAATGATTTAGTTGAGAGGGGTTTATTGTGAACTAGAGGCCCAATGCATGGCATTCGTGCAAGAGTAGGCCTTCCTTCCCCAACTGCTGGCACCGGCTTCCCTCTGGCACCAGGACCCGGGCTTCTCTCCGGCCGCCAGCAGGCACCCGGGACCAGGCAGCCCGGGCTTCGTCCAGAAGGACTTCCTGTCTAATTAGCATATTATAATTTTATTATTATAGATTGTGCAGTAAATAAGGAAACAGAAAATTAGCTCAACACAGACAAAGATATCCCTTTATAGCCCCCATCATGATGATTTTTCTTAGCATTATTTTTTATTATTATTGATTTCAGAGAGGAAAGGAGAGGAGAGATAGAAATATCAATGATGAGAATCATTGATTGGCTGCCTCCTGCATGCCCACTTCTGGGGATGGAGTCCATAATCCAGGCATGTGCCCTAACTGAAACCCACCCATGACCTCTTAGTTCATAGGTAGACGCTCAACCACTGAGCCACACTGGCCAGGCCTGAAGATTAAATTCTATTTTTGTTTTGTTTTCTGTTTTAAAATAAAATCAATGACAATACTAATACAAATTCAATAACTCATATTTGCTGAAGATAGTGCTTTGCTATCTGTCATATCTCATTTAACCATTTGTACGCCATAAGTGTCTATAGATGCAAATGGCGGACCTTTTTAAATTAGATTCAAAATATTGTGGTGGTTAACTGGTTAAGGCCTTAGAGTAAGCCAAACAACTTTGATAAAACAGAGTGTCTAAGAAGTATAGAAACAAAAAAAAATCAAAAAGTACAGAAACTTGTCCAATCAACACAGCTAAGAAATGACAGACTCAAAATAGAGAAAGCATAAAGGACAGAATTGGCAGGAGCCAAGATGATTCTGAGAAAATAGGAAAGATACAAATGTGTGAGGTCAGGTAATTGAGGATTTAAAACACCCATGGTCAGTCATGGAGTGTGGTTTAGCCAAGCAGAGGCCAGAAAGAACATATTAAGAACATTTTCTTTAAAAAGAACCAAACCTGAGGGAATTGTTTCAGATTTCTTATCTGTAGTCCACTGCATTTGCATATGTCCAATAATTATCCTGGTGACATATTTAAATACATGAAGACAGCATTTTGTGGATCTGACAATGAGAGCTTCCAGTCAGGGAATTCTTCACTCTGTTCCAGAGAAGAGTGAGTGGCAGGGTCCCCCTGGCCTGCAGGTTAAATGTGACTGCTCATTTGTTGAAGCTGACAGTGATGGAGATAATGTCAGATTTCATGAAATTGCTTTGCTAGGTCCTTTGATCATTTATAGATCAGTATGTCACAGATCTAATCCAGAACAATTGTAGGACATTGGGACCAAAGAGGAAGTTTTAAATAAATAAACAGGTAATTACAACTAATTTCATAAAAATTCACAAACATAAGAAAATATAGCTAGGATTTTTCAAGCAGTCAATTTTTTTCTAATTCCCCTACTTTTCTAACGTTTTTTCCTATTATAAAGATACAAATAGTTTTTTTTCTCAATTAGAGAATTATAGGCTGTCTGTACTTAAAGATACTTTAAAGCAGGTTTAGTTCAATCACCAATGTGCATCTTGACATATGTATTAACCAGGATTCTGTGGTTGTAAACAACAGAAAGCAAATCTTCATAGATTTGTAATATTATGAGTTGATTAGAAAAGTGAGATAAACACTGAAAAGCCACTTCCTGGGAGGGACAGAAACTAGAGCAATTCTGAAAATCCAGGTGTGGGAACTAATGGGCTGTTTCTATGTGTTTGTCCTAAAGGATGAATAAGCTCCCACCTTGACAGTTTAAATTCTAGAGAGATTCTGATTGACTTGCATCAAGTTGCCATCTTGGCCAAGAGAGAAAATAATATTCATTAATAGTCACTCTTAGACCTTCTCCAATGAAGACAGGTTAAATCCTCATAGCAAAGCATTATTGCTATGCAAAGTTCATGGGGGGAAAGCATGCCGCGCAGACAAAACCAATAAATACCCATGCCACACTCTCTGTGGTTCCCTGACACTGGGTGTCCATTTTCTTTTAACATAATCAGTACTGGGAACCCATGACCCCCTAAAGTTACCTACATCATTGTTAGACAATTCTGTTAAACATATTTCTCTTAATTCAGCAATTTTTCCACCATATGGCTTTCAACTTCCACTTTGAATTCCATCCCACAGAGCTCTTTGAATCAATAATTCTCACTTTTCCATATCAAATATTTGAAAGTAACTTCAAACAATTTCAACCAGTTACTGATCCACTTAGTAGTCCATGTAACCTTTCTATACTTTTTCTACAAAGAATTTGGAGAAACTTTGTAAAAATGCCTGAGTCTGTATCCCCCTGACAGTGCCCAAGAAAAGAGCTGAAATAGACATGATTTTTTTTTTAGCTTTTTCTAGGCTCTCGTGATCACTGCTTCCTTTTCTATTTTTTTTTAATTCCATAAATCATCCATTTTATAATATTTCTTATACCTTTGATGCAAGTGATCTCAAGCATACCGATGAGTTTGTGGATTCCACCTTCCATTAGCTTGCAAGAATAACACTGTCCATTTTAACGCTTCCAATATTTACCAATTCCCCAGAATCTGTCATTGCGATGTTTCCTCGATACTCAGAGAATAGAATTTTTTAAGCCTAGGTGATAAGTACTCTTATGAGTTCCCATCATCAACAAACCTCAAAAAGAAGAACTAGGAGAAACTTTAAAAACTAGTTCCACATCTTTTATGGGTAAAGTGCACATGGAAGTCATTTGTCCATGTTACTAAACTGGAGCAAAATTTAGTTGTCAAATCATGTGATTGCTATCACCCACAATATTTAAACTCAAGGTTATTACTTTAGATAGTGATGTTTTCTTTTTCCCACTCTCTGATTCCATTACTATCACTCCCCTTAAATAAAAGATGCAGTATTACATCTGCTTTTGTTCTTCCTTAAATACATTTATATCTATTTACTTAGACACTGCTGCTAGCTTAAGAAATAGTAGGTACTATTTATATAGGCTTTATTATATTCCAGGCATTGTTGTAATTGTTTACACAGAGTAACTGATTAATACAAAGACAGAGTTTAAATAGGGCTTGTCTAATATCACACAGCTAATAAGTGCTGGAGTCAGAATTTAAACTCAGATAGTCCAATTTTAGACCCTAAATTAATAAATACTACAAAAAGCGTCCTTTCAAAGCTCAGATGTGAGCATATCTCTTAGCTGCTATCTATACTAATAAAAGGGTAATATGCTAATTAGGGCAGAAGTCTTCTGGAAATCCATCCAGACAAAGCCACAGCAGCTGCAAGGCCCGGGGCTCAGGCCTCACCGTTGCCACAGCTGGCAGTGGCAGCGGCAGCAGGGTGATGCAGGCGGTGCCTTCCCCTGATCAGCTAGGTCACCTCCCGCAGAGGGAGGCCAGACTGCAGCTTAGGAGCAGGCCTAAGCCATCAGTAGGATATTCCCTGAGGGCTCCTGAACTGTGAGATGGGGCAGGCTGGGCCGAGGGACCCCCCCCCCCCCCCAGTGCACGAATTTTTGTGCACCGGCACCGGGCCTCTAGTAGTATATAATGGGCTACCACTGCTTTCTATATACTTGTCAGCCCTGGCATATACTATGCCTTTCATTTCTGAAACTGATTCTCTTCCTATCTCACTTTCCTGTCAGTCAGCCTTGTCTAAAATCTCTAATCTGCCTAACACCACACTCTGCAGGTCCCAAATAGCATCTTCACTTTCTTATAATCTGACCCTTCTCTGACCAACCTTATTTCATAAGGCTTTTCAATATGCATCTTCCTTTAGTCAGGGCAGTGGTCCCATGCCCACACTCTCCCTGCTGATTCTCAACTCTGTACCTCAGGACTTCACTCATATTTCAGTTGGCCTTTAATGATCTGTAATCCTGAAATCTTTAAGTGTACTTTCCTAGTTAGATTGTAAATTAATGGAGGGGAGAAATCATGATATATGATACTTCTTTTCCACCACTTAGCACCGTGATGATTTAAAAGAAAGTGTCCAGTGAATGTGTTCATTAATCCTTCATGAAACTTTCCAGACCTAAAGTTGAAAACCAAAAATACCTTAGTAGGAGAGTGCACCATTCAATAAACTGTATAGAAAAATATAAATAGAATTTAAAAAAAGCCTCAGGATTTTGCCTTTCAAACTCTGTAATTCCAAACATTGGTTTTTCGCCCTGGCCAATGCGGCTCAGTCCTCCTATACACTGAAAGGCTGGGAGTTGGATTCCTGGTTAGGGCACATACCTGGTTGCCGGTTTGATCCATGATTGGGGCGTGTACAGGGTGCAACTGATGGGTGTTCCTCTCTCACACTGATGTTTGTCTCTCTCTCTCCCTCTCCCTTGTTCTCTTCCTAAAATCAATTAGTGAGGATTTTTTTTTAAAGTCTTCCAAACATTGGTTTTTCTTCAGTAATTTCATAATTGGTTGAAAAAATTGTTAATCCTGGAGACTATAAATTATAAAAGATAGATATCACAGGGTGTGTTTTCAGTTTTAGCATTATGATGAAGGAGTGCGGAAAGAGATTTTCAAAACTAAATCACAAACTAATACAAACTCTTAGAACACTTGTTTTCCAAGTACTAGAAACAAGATGTCATGTAATATGTAAAAATAAAAGTATGTTTTAATGGTAAAATAGAATTCTTTATATTATGGCAATATAAATTCTTTATATTATGACAATCATGAAATTTCAAATTTAAATATTTAGTAATTTTCTAATATTTTCTGTGAAAATTCATTTAACAATGATTTAGCTATAATGCATAGAAAAAATGTATCCTAAATGTTTTCAAAGAGAAAAATGTTGTTACATGTATCTATAGTTAAATCTTACTACTTAATCCATGTGGCTTAGGCTTTGGCATACTACTGCCACTTGGCAAACACAACAGAAATATGAGACTTATAAAAATAAGGATAAATAAAAATTATTTAAGCTGAAAGTTATAAAATAAAATTTATGCAATGCTGACAACAAAATGACACTCTCTGGTTCCATTTCTATCATTTCCCTTTAATAAAAGTAAGTTTTCCTTCTGGCATTTCCATATTGCTGCACATTCTCTCATAGTCATTAGTACTTCTTTCCCTGCTCTCGGCCCACCAGCCTCATGCATGTTCCCTTCTACTTCAAACATTTATCACATCGCATTTATCTGAGTGACATGCTAACTTTTAAATAAATGCCTCTTTAATTCTGAGCTCAAATATCACTTCCTCATATAAACTTGTCTAGATTACCACCTTAGATGTCTTCCAAATTTTCATAATAACTTATATTCTTCTCTCATAGCATTATTAAAGTTTTGAATTAAATGTTTGTGTCTTTATTTCTCTCACTATTCTGTATTCACCACATTGACAGTTTTTAGCTCACTACTACAATTTCTGGTATGTACAGACACACATAAAATGTTAGGACAGTGAATGAATGCATGAAAGAATGAATTTTACATGGAAGGAAAAATGCTGTAAGGGAAATATCTGATACTTCAGCATTAGTTTTTCAAAACTAAGACAAATATCTTCCTGGGAGAGAATCACCAGTATTTGACCCAAGGAAGTTAATATTATTCAATCTTGGCTATTTTAAAAGTGTCAGCTTCACTCCAGTCTGAACATATAAAACTTACATCATTGATAAAAAATGTGAAAGAAACAACATATTTTTCTATTTAAACATGTTGCTTTCTTAGGGCAAACATTATTGATTGGCATTTGATGATTCCCTCTATTCTAAAAGCTTACTCATCTGATAACATATTTACCAAGTTTATCCCACATAGAAATTTAATAGTGTGGTGATCATTTTCATTTTTGAATTATTGCATAAAATACTGAAAACATATGATAGCAACTGATGAGAATTTTTTTAAATTTAATTTTTTTAAAATTTTTATATTTCTATAAAAGTAATTCTTAGAATGTGGTAAATAGATAGTATAAAATATAGATTTTTTTTCATTTCTTGAAACTGAATATACATATAATATCTATATTTTTGTAAGTCCTAATTATCCATGGAGGAACATGAATTACAAATATCATTTTAGGAATGTTTGATAAACTAAATGATTCCTTCCATCTTTCTTTCCTCCCTTTTTTCCTTATTTCCTTCCTTTTTGTAAAACAGAATAAATTCCTGGATTCCAAGAAGCACCTGATTCTATCTGTACCTGTTGCTCTATTTCTTGCCTAAGTAATACCTATCAATTTAATATCAGATTGTGTATCTACAGGCATCTATTGTGGGTATGGGTGGCCAATAGGGCAGCTTTCGTAGATAACTTGTGATACTGCTCCTCTCCCCATCTTACAACATTTTGAGAATCATTCATCTGATCAGGTCTACCAGGACTGGAGTATTTCCTAAGAGATAAAGCTATCCATATGAGATTGAATCTGACTAAATTTTCAGTTTACATATTTTGCTATAGTCTACTAAGTGGCATTGGTTCTCAACAGAGAAAAAGGCTGGAATACTTAATTTACCAATCAGATTAATTAAAAAATTTGAATGCATAGAGCATGCCTAAGATAGCCTTCCAAGTAACACATTAGGTTAAGTGGTAAATTTAAACTATAGACATCTCCCTAGAGCCACACATATGGCCAATCTGTGAGCATAAATCAGTATGTGTTTTGGATTTTAAAAAAAATATTTGGGATTTTCAATATATAGTTAACTTTGAACTCTTTTTCTCCATAACGATTGCAAATTTCAAGTAAATCTGAAAGCAAGCTTTCTCTTCAAGAGTCAATGAAGAGTAAATTACTGATAGAGTAAATTACTTCAAATCGAGCTGACTGTAAAGGTAAGATTTTAATAGTTTTCAACCAAATTTCAAAGAAAAGATTATTTTTATTCCCCAGAAGAAATGTGCATTTATTCAATAGCTACACTGGACAATAGTTTAACTCAAAATAATTTTTCCTGTGGCTCCAAGTGAAATGGAAATAATTTACTTTCATTTATCCTGAATTGTAGTAGTGTTAAGCCAGTATTCTCTTACCGTCACTCCTGAATACGGGTTTTGATTTATTCTCTTTTACAATGGCTTTCACCTCTGGCTGCAAATTAAGCACCTCCAGGAGCTTTTGAAAACTATTACTATCAGAGTCCCACTCCAGACAAATTGAAACCAAATTTCTGGCACTAGGACCTGGACAGCTATTGTTTTTTGTTTTTTTGTGTTTTTTGTTAAATCCCAGGTGACTCTAATACATAATGAAGGTTGCAAACCACTAATCCATTGTTTCATTTGAAAGAAATTATTCACAGGTAAGTAGTAAGGAGTTAAGGAAAAACAGTCAACAAAATTGGGAGGTTCTAGACTTGGCTCCCAGTTGGCTCAAGAAGTCCTATTTTGATACTCCTCACCAAACAGTATTACTGAATGCCTGTTGTGACTCCAAATTTCTTATTTGCCTCAGAGCCTGGAGGGTGCATTACAGAAAGTCAATTATAACTTCAGAGGAGAGCTATTCCCCGGTTCAAATCAAACCTAACCTGAACAGGACTAGGGCTTGGAGCAGACCGCATGTGCCTCACTAGCACTACCTTCACGCCAGCGTCAATCATAGTTGTGGTTGCCTGGGTCAGGGGAAAACCATGTTCATCAACATATTTCTGTACTGAACACTATATGGAAATGGTGCAAAGGAACCAAAAAGTAATATAATTTAACAGAAGAACAACTACTTTTAGAAAAGAATGAACAAAGCTAAATACAAATTATTAAAAGTAATAGAATGATGTTAAATCTTAAAATCTGGCCGCCACTATTTCTCATGGCCAGCAGCCTGGCTGGGCCTCAGCTCCTTGGAGGCACTGACCCATGCAGGCCCCAGGCAGCGGCAGGCCAGAGCGTTCCAGTACCTGATGAAGAAGCGCTCGGTGTCCACTGGCCGCCACTCCTCGCAAGGCTTGGACAGCCTGGCCCACTCCAGCTTCCTCTCATAGTGCCATCTGGAGATTTTCATGCTCCTGGCACGAACATCAAGAAAAAGTTCACTGCCATCCATGGAGAAGAGGGAGAGGCAGGAGGTGCCCGAATCCTGGGTGAAGCTGTGCAGGCCCACATCTCGCCCCTGACTATCAGCATTCCAGACACCATGGCCCACCTCATCAGCCCCCTGCCCTCCCCCACGGGAACCATCAGTGCTTGCAAACTCCTGCCCATCCAGCCCCTGGGGAGCAGGGTCTTCAGTGCAAAATGGCCGTGTGATAGCACCTGACATTAATGATTGCAACTTGCAGTCAGAAAATGAAAGGAAGCTTCAGGTGGAGACAGCCGAAAGGATGACTCAAAGCCACCTTATTCCTATACACACTTAATTGTGTAAGCAATTACAATGACTCCTGATAAACAGCCCACCCTAAATCAGTGGTTCTCAACCTTGGCTGCACATTAGAATCACCTAGGAATCTTTTTTTTTTTTTTTAAATTTTTATTTATTTATTTTTTTCGCTAAAAGTATTACAAAGGGTATTACATAAGTGTCCTTTTTTCCCCCCCCCACCCTTGACAAGCCCCTGCCCTCCCTTACCCCCCAGTGTCTTATGTCCATTAGTTATGGGTAGCCAAGTTGAGACCACTGCCCTAAATGGAATTTATACTCACATCACTAACAATTATCCGCAGTACAGGACTGTGGAGGAGGGTTGGCGGGATTCAATTCACCACAATCTCTCTCTGAATCGTTATTTCATCCAAGTACCACGTTTCCAGGAAGAACCAGGCCGGGGCTCATTCTGGAGGATAGATTCTGCCTCAGAAAGCAAATGAACAGAGCAGGCTTTCGGGAAAAGATGGCCTATGGGCGTGCCTTGCTTTAGAACCCCCTGAGACCGCTCAGGTGACCAGCCTCTTATCACTGCAGTGGTGCCCAGACCTCCTGAGAGCCTGCCCAGGGAAGGTTCGCAGGTTCCCTGGAGCCTGAGCCTGGTGCCTCCCAGCGCACTGGCTGTCGTGGCAGAGTCGCGGTTTGCTGAGTGCACCTTTTAGTCGATGTGCGGAGGCAGCTGCCCCTGAAGATCAAGCCCATCACCCACACTGTCGCTGCCCCCTGACCTCAACCTCCCAGCAGCCTGTCGTGCAGTGGGATCATGTCGTCCACCAGATCCAGCAGATTCCGTCACTAGTGTGGCGGGACTGGCCTCGGCGAACCCGTGCACTGTCACCGGGCAGGCCCAGGTCAGAGCCAGAAGAATGAAGATCACCGACAAGTGAAAGTGGAACCTATTCCTGCGATGATCCAGGCCATCCTGGGTTCAGATGGCACAGCCCACCCCTGTCCAGACAGTCAGCGTCATGCAACAGGCACCTCTCGGTCAGCACCAGCCACCAATGAAAACTGTAATGCAAACAGGACTCACATGGTGCCAATGCCCGCAGTGCACAGCCCGGGGAAGAACGCAGCCAAGTCCTCTGCACCTGCTGGCGACACACGCACCAGCTTCGGCTTCCCAGGCTTCCCAGCCCACAAAGCGACCAGTTGAAGCAGCCGGAACTGAAGTGGGTCAGCAAGAGCGTCGTCATCGCCTGAGCGTGGCTATGCCACAGAAAACCATGAGGGAAAAGGGCATCCAGAACCGGCGGCCGGGAGAGCTTTCCTACTTTACTGTCAACTCTGTGGTGCCCACGGGGGATACCACACGGCCTCTCACCCATGGTCGGAGCGCCTTCTCTTGGTGGGCAGGGGGCCTGCGGTTGGACTTCACATCAGCACTGGAAACACAAAACACAGGTGGCCTTAAAACTTCTTAAAGACAGAAGTCACACCTGAACTATTAAACCGCACAACACCTGGTGCGGACACTCCCGGCGTTTCCAAGTGAGGATGGCGGATGGCGCCTGGTGCAAGTGGTTGGCCTGGAACAGCCCTCCTCCAGGGCACAGTGCAGGAGCCACCCCGCCGCCCTCAGAGGACCCGTGGGGCTGGCAGACGAGACAGTATTTTGCTGTCCACCTGTGGAATTAGTAGGAAACGTTGGGTCTTTTCCAATAAAAATGTCTAATGTAATAATATGAGCATAAAAAGTTCCAGAAGACGGTCTCTCTTAACTCATTTATAATCTTCAAATGAAAGTGGTCTTTTTAATCAGGGCACAAAATACAAAAGCCATAAATAGCAAATCAGGTAAATTTGAAGTGTTATTAATTCCAAGGAGAAAAATTGTAACTTTACAGTGGCGAAACTTGACAAATTGCATATGACTACATAATATACCCGGAATAGACCACTATTTCTCTTCTCACAAGAGAAGAGAAAGAAAATGTATCAAGGCACAGTTTCTGCTCATGATCAAATGGACACAGCATATTCAATTAAAAAAATGGAGATCTATGCCCCCAAAGTATTCAATGATATAGCCATTATTTTGAGAGTAATAATCACTAGTCAATAGGCTATCATTCAATAAACCAAAACTTCAAGTACTGAATATTATTCTAGAATCCTATAAATTATAATATGGCCATTTGATTGAGCATGTATTTTACCATAAAACAATTTAGTTAATCAAGAGTCCCCCCCATTTCCAATTTTATTCACTTGCTACATAGATTTTATTTTAAAATATATTTTTATTGCTTTCAGAGAGGAAGGGAGAGAGAGAGAAACATCAATGATGAGAGAGAATCATTGATCAGCTGCCTCTTGCACGCCCCCTATTGGGGGTTGAGCCTGCAACCTGGGCATGTGCCCTTGACCAGAATTAAACCCAAGACCCGTCAGTCCCCAGGCCGATGCTCTATCCACTAAGCCAAATTTGCTAGGGTAAGTTTTAAAATATCTTTTAGTTTTTATAGGAATTTATATGAGGTTTACTGAAAAATCACTTGCAGAATACTGCTTCCTCAAAACTGATAGAAATTGCAAGATTTCTAGAAAGTTGAAAACATGAAACATCCATGTTATCTTTAAACATATGTTAAACATGTTATTAAATTATCAACTTATAATAATTCTTTTCTTCATGAAAAGAGAGACAAAGAAACAACTATGGCAAAAACAGAATACAGAAAATATGTCTTAGAAAGTCTTCCATTGATAGGCTTAAACTTATGGGTTGATGTCATCTGTACAATATAAAATATGCCAATTTGGTGAGACAATCTCAATAGGTTCTCAGTTGTTACTTACTTTTGGTCCCAATTTTGTGCTTCAATTTACTGTTCTAAGAAGTTGATTTTTATATATACAGCTCAGACATGACAACTGCATTTTTTTTTATCTTGCTCTCAGAGTTGTGTTGGGCAAAGAAATGTAACTCACTCTCTTCTATAACTGTATAGGGCTCATGATCTGCAATTTCAACCTTGCCTTTAAAATTTTTTAAAATATTTAAAATATGTTTTTATGGATTTCAGAGAGAGTAAGGGAGAGGGAAAGAGGGATAGAAACATCAATGATGAGAATCATCGAATGACTCTCCCTACTGGGGATGGAGCCGGAACCCAGGCATGTGCCCTGACCATGAATTGAACTGGTGACCTCCTGATGTATGGGACGAAGCTCAACCAATTGAGCCACACCGGCTGGGCCAGCCTTGCCTTTTGATAGCAACATAAGCCTTGATAATACATATTTAGACACATGCAACTTTGGGATACCAGCTAAATACTCATATTTCAGCGTTACAAATTTTATAAAGGTATCTAACAACTCATAATAAAGAAAGCATGTTTTATATAAACATCCTACTAAAGTATTGTGCTTCTCTGGCAGAGCATTTCGCATAGAAATTTGAATTTTCTATTCATATTATTTTGCTAATTTCTTCCATGAGGGCAGCCTATCAAAATTATATCTAATTATACTGCTTGCTACTACTTACTTCCATTTATTTTGATTTATATTTATGCTTCTTGTGGACATGATCCATTCGGATAAGTCTTTTTATTCATTAATTTATTCAGTCAAACATCCATGTGTGAACACAAAAGATACTTGCTCTCATGGAGCTTATACTTTTGTGGAGGAGAGACAGACAATAAACAAATAGATATGAGACTCTTATAAAGGTTATATGCACAGTGCTAGATACTTTCATATGTCCACTTCACTTTAATTCTCAAAATTATTTCAAGAAATAAGTACTATTCTGCCATGTTGGTAGATGAGGAGCAAGGGCTCAGAGAGATTTACAAATGTACCTATGGTCACATAGCTGGAGACCATCAGAATCTGAATGCAAATCCAGAAATGTCCAAATTCAGAAACCATCCATGTTCACAATTACATTGGCTTTCTGGAGCTATAAAAAATAAAGGGCCCACCAATTCAAATCTCTCCTTCCTGGATGGATCTCTCTAACTTCTAAGAAGTTTAAAGGATGTTTTACATTGTATCACTTCAGCATTCAAAAGGATTTAAGCATGAGCAGCGAATCTGCAAAATATGCTACTAGAGCCCCTCTGATTTCAGCAATAGGAGAGAATAGGCTCCTGTAGCATCTGTAGAATGAAATGGCTTAGAGGACACAGAGGAAAAGCATAAGTGGTGTACTAAACACATGCTATTAAGGCATTCTTTGCTATATAAGCACCAAATTAAAGCTTCAGTTATTCATTCTGAAAATGCTTATAGCTTTGCAATCAGATTCTCAAATAATAGATGTGGGCTTCAAAGGTAATCACCAACAAATGATTTAATAGTAATATATGGTTGCTACAGGAATATAGTGAGAAGAAATAGAGTAAACAGTGTTAAAAATAAGACACTTGCGCACCTGCACTGCAGGTTACTGCTGCCCAGATGTGGAAAAACACACCATTCAGTTTGACAGACAGATAAAGCGTTTTCCTGTAGAGTCTGAATAAATGCTCTTCTTAAACCTGTCAACACGAGTTCCCAAGAGAAAACAAAACCAGCAAAGCTCAAGGTCATAGTTGATTTCAAAGTATCCCCTTTTATTTATCGCTTAAATAAGGAGCTCCCATGGGAACTTAATATTACTTGCCACCAGTCGAAAAATATCCCCTTAAGATCACTTCCTAATTGTTTCATTACATTTTAACTTAAAAACTGCCTCCTCACTGGACAATGAGGAAAGGAAAATCATTTGCTATTTTTTTGTGTCTCATTTTTTTAGATATGCAAAATCCTTCCAGGCTCCTGTGTAAAAAAAGTCATTTTGGGGGAAAATCAAGGTTTTTATTGTTACTATGTCAAAATATTGTTTAAATATTTACACTTTTTTTTTCTTTAGATCAGAGACTGCTGCTTTACCAGCTTGATTTGATTTCCTAAACTATAAAAGAAAACGACAATAAACAGTATTTTAAAAAGTTAGCTCAGCTTCCATGTATAGTTATAATATATATTTTAAAATTTATTTTAATGTAATCCTCTTTGCTGCATAATTTACCCAAACAATATTGTAATTTTATATCATAATTTCTTTGTGATAATGTTTAATTATAAACACTGACCCACCACTTTTAATAATGCCGAATACGACATTGAATAGACATTCCATAGTTTACTCAATCAAACTTGTGTTTTTGACATGTAGGTTATTTTCAGTGTTTTTCTATACTATTATTACTTGTTTGTCTAATCTTTAAGATACTTCCTCCATATTATCATATTATGTATTTAAAGTTTCCTTAATGATTATTGAAAATAAAGTTATGGAAGACTCTACTAGTCAACTTATTCTTTTCTGTGTCTCCATATTTTAACATGAATTGACTTCTGAAATCTTAAATTTGTTTAAATACATAAAATATATTAACGATTATTTTTTACAAGCAGCAGTTGTGAAATCTATATATCTTCACAGCAATTCTTCAAGGCAAACATGCTCATTTTACATATAAAGGAACTATTCAAAGTGTTTTAGCGGTATTCTCATGCCTTATTCAAAGGGGTGTCTGCAGGGTGGTGTGGGTGAGAGGTTTCAAAGAAAAATCATAGCAGAGGTTTTGGAGAGGAGACTGAATTCTGTCTTGGACATTTTGGGATTATGTTGCACCTGTGGCTACATCATAGGAAGGTGAACACACATTTGGAATGTTTAAGAGTTTTCTTCTGAGGACGACAATTTGGGAACCCTCAGCTTATAAATGAACTTGAAGCCATGGACTTGCAAGCGATTAGCCTGGTAAAGTATACAATATGTGAAGCAAAGGGGGGCAAGCACTAAATCTTGGGACTGCGATACATTTGGTAAGAAAACCAGAAACTCAGGTAAGAAAGGAGGAAAGTAATGGAAGGAGTTATGAGTGAAGTCTTAGAAACCAAGGACGGGAATAATTTCCAGAACAGGACATTGATTCTTCAGCAATAAAGGCAATGTGGTGATTTAGTTTAAGAGAAGCTTCAGTGGTGTTCTGCACTACAGAGGGATTTTAGTGGTTTGATGAGCAGCTGTCCTATTTATTAGGAAGAATTTGTTTAGAGGACCAATATGAAAAATGGCAAAGACATTTTGCTGCTCTCCTACAAACTATGGTAACAAAGCTCCTGCCCAGGTGGCTAGAAGGGCCAGGTAGGTTACCATGGAGATTCTCATAGGGATCCTCTGGGTATGTACAGCCCTGGATTCATCCCTGTTACATAGGAACTTGTCACAGAATGTTTCTTACCCATAAAGAATGAGCAAGTCAGTCAGAAAGGGCAACAGATATAACCTCTCCATTAGCCTTCATCCCAAATGACTAAAACCAATAGCAAGTACTCCTTTATTTTCTACCCTGCCCAACCTATTGTTAACTATTAAAGCATATTAAACTATTAACTATGAAACATACTACAAAAGAACTATTAAGACATAAGAATGAAACAGTAAGTTATGACAATGGCAGCTGCCTTCGCCCACTGGGATGCCATTTGTGTTTGCCCAGACTCGGGAGAATGGTGGGATTCTGGGTTTGAACAGTTTGCAACTTGTTTACTTTTATCATTCTTAGAGAACTTTTTAAAAAATCAACAAATTGCAGAGTATTAAGGAAAGCTGTGCAGGCGTTACTGTGCCCCCACCCTCCCACATGACCTTTAAACAGCTAAGCCTTCTGTTCACCTCCAGCTGCGCTGCTCACCCCTACCCTCGATGACAGGTGTTCCTCTGTCATCTGACTATAGTATTCATTCACTCCTTCATTCAAAATTGAACACCAATTTTGCCCATATTTTTCTTAGGACATAGAGCACTGAAAAGAGTAAAAATAATTCCTGCAGTGAAGGAGCTCACAGTCCACTGGGAGAAGGTGGTCACTACAGCCTGAGAATTCCACAGTAAGAAGGGAAGGCACAGGCTACCTAGGGTGCTGGTGAGGGTGCATGAGAGTGAGAGAGGGGGCTCCCAGCAGGCTCGAGGTGAGGCTGGGGCTGGAGTTCGTGGCAGTGAGTGTCTAAAGATATTTTTTATTATAAGTTATTAAATTTAACTTTCTGCCATCAAGGCACAAGTCTGATCAAAGCGGAAAGATTTTAAAAGGAACATTTCCCCTCAAAACTATATCAGGCATTAAGTAATATCCCGAACAAAGTGATGAGAAATTCTATATTGAAACCTATATTTATATGTAGAGAATCAATGATGATATAAAATAAACTGATACTAAAAATATTAATAAAATGTTACAAATGTAAGGTTATTTTTTTACCCTTTACCAGAGGATAAACTTTCAACTGCTGTAAATTCTTAAGTGGCTGTCTTTACGCCTAGTTTTAAAAAATATTGACAATTTTGATAAATTAAATTTTTAAATATGTTTTTATTGAATTAAAAGAGAGAGAGGAAGGAAGAGGGAGAGACAGAAAGATAGATGAGAAACATTGGTCAGCTGCCTCCTGGCCGCCCCCTACTGGGCATGGAGCCTGCATCCCAGGCATGTGTTCTAACCAGGAATCAAACCAGTGACCTCTTGGCACATGAGATGATGCTCAACCAATTTTGAAATGTAAGTACATGAGTGTTAAATATTAAAATAATATATTTTATAAAGAACCTCTAAAGGGCATAAACCATGTCATAATTTGGTTTTGTTTCTCCAGTGCCTGATACAGGTTAGGTCAGGCTTTACATTTATTGAATTAATGTGTGTTGAAAACCAGTGAGGTTGCTAGGACCAGTGGAAGCTTCAGGCAAATGCCCAGTATTGTGTATATGTATAATACATTTTCAGGGTATTGTATAGTCTGCTTAATTATGTGATGAAAGACAAAATAATACAGTGCTTTTAGGTATAAGAGATGTTATATCTACTCATTAGTTACATGATGATGTTAAAAAACACATAATATCGGACATTTAAATTTCACAGCTCCTTGTTTTTATTTCATAGCTATGTGAAATATAACACAGTAACATAATTTTGGAGAAATGACCTAGACATCAAGACAAATTCCCCAGAAGGGAGATATTAGGCATGACTAGAAGGGACTTATTTAAAAACCAGACAGAATAATTGGAACTAAATGCTCATTATGATATTAGATTAGTCCAGGGAATCAAGTGATGTTTTAATAGAGGCTGCTGATGAAAATCACCCTCTTTAGGAAAATAAAATATTTGGCTCTTTTTCATACCATCAACAACTGAGAATACTACATCAGGGTTTCAATTTTTATGATAATTAATTCTTTTTTTCTTCTTCAAGATTTGCTTTGAACGAACTTAGAGATGTTTATACCATCTTGTTTCATGGACAATATGGCAACGATAACAGTTAACTCCTTTCATTTTTCTTTGCTAACAGTTTTCACTGTAATCATCTGTTTATTCCCAAGGAAAACTGAGAGGAAATTATATACCATTTCAATCACAAAGTCCTGATTTTTTTCCTTTTCCTCAAGCCTATAAAGTGCATCTAATAAAAATGTGTTGATATGTAAAATCCTAAACAAATATTTAATGAAGAATTACATGTGCAAGTCATCACACCAAAGGAAATTGATGACAGTGATATAGTACACAGTCCTTTTCCTACTTGTTTAAATCTCTCATGCAGACATATAAGTAACAATTCAAGCAATAAATGATAATATTGCTCCCTATTCAGAGAAAATGATCTCCCTGCTCTTATGGCCTGTCACCAGGTCCCTAAGCAGAAAACTGGATTCCATAGATATATTTGAAATACTGTAGATTCTACCAAGTTAATATACCTTTTATATATTACCCTTCTTTCCAAGTATATCCTTTATTTCATCTCTCACATTACAAGCAGACTAATCCCCCAAATTAAAGTCTGATCCCATTATATTATGCCAACAACTTTGCACTTGTCTACTGAATAAAATCTTAGCTCTTCCTGATGGTGCCAAGAGCTCTCCAGGGCCTGGCACAAACTCACTTCGCTCTCTTGTTTCTTGCAATACCTCCTATCCTTTCAGCCACATCAAATGCTGGAGGGCCCTGAACATTCTGGTCCATTTTGTTTATTCTGCTGTGATTAACCAAACATCTGAAGGGCATTAACCCCTGCATCTCAGTCATGCTTTCTTTTATTTTTTTATTAATTCAACAAATATTTAAAATATTTACTGAAGACCTGGTATGTGCCAGATTATGCGCTGTTTTGGGAATACAAAACACATTGCTCAAATGTGCAACCCTTGAGGAGATCACAGTCCTGAAAGACAAGAGTGAAATTAATCAAATAGTCATGATCTTGTCCTGACCACAACTACTGCCCACTCCTAGTTCCTCACTCTGCTTAACCATCTGGCCTCATTTTAGACCTAAAAGCCCAAGCTGGTTCCTGCTTCAGGGCTTTACACATTGTTCCTTTTGCTTCAAATACTCTTTCCCAGACAGTGCCTGGCCTTACTCCCTTTTCTTATTTCATTCACTGATTAAATATCTTTTCAGTGGTCTGCTCTAATAATCTTCTACAAGGTAAAAGGATGACCTGTTCCTCTGTCAGTTTTTAATTTTTTAAAAGATTTATTGGCCGAACCGGTTTGGCTCAGTAGATAGAGCGTCGGCCTGAGGACTAAAGGGTCCCGGGTTCGATTCAGGTCAAGGGCATGTATCTTGGTTGCAGGCACATCCCCAGTAGGGGTCGTGCAGGAGGCAGCTGATCGATCTCTCTCATCGATGTTTCTAACTCTCTATCCCTCTCCCTTCTTCTCTGTAAAAAATCAATAAAATATATTATATTTAAAAAAAATAAAAGATTTATTGATACTTATACATGTATTTGTTGATAATTACAGTAAGAATGTATTTGTTGATTTTTCTTCCTCCCCTCCCTTCGGAATACAGGCTCCATTGGGGCTGGAACTCATCTAATTGTCCACTGCTGTTTCCCCAAAACTTAGAGCAGTGTCTGGTGAGTGGTAGGGTCTTGATATATATTTGGTAATAATGAATTACACAGATATGTAATTATACATTGAGATGTTACACCAAGACAGCCCATCCTATATAATAAATCCTATATAATAAAAGCTTAATATGCTAAGTGTCTGGTCATCCATTCAACCAATCAAAGAGTAATAAGCTAATGATATGCTAAGGCCACTCAACTGCTCGCTATGATGTGCACTGACCACTAGGGGGCAGACAGTCAACTGGTTGACCAGTTGCTATGATGTGCAATGACCACCAGGGGGAAGATGCTCCAACCGGTAGGTTAGCTTGCTACTGGGGTCCAGCCAATTGGGACTGAGCAAGATGGGCCAGACATGCCCTGGAGTCCTCCCATGGTCCCTCCCTGCTTGCCAACCTCCCGTGTCCCCCCAATTGTGCACTGGTGGGGTCCCTTGGCCTGGCCTGCACTCTCTTGCAATCTGGGACCCTCAGGGGATGTCAGAGAGCCAGTTTTGGCCCGATCCCACAGGCCAGGCCGAGGGACCCAACTGGTGCATGAATTCGTGCACTGGGCTTCTAGTCTATTATGAGCCTAAGAGATGGCAGAGGAAGATAGTTATCTATAAAAGGCCCCTTGGAGGAGTGACATTGTGCTGGTTAAACTAAGGTCTGAAGAATGACAAGGAGTCAACCAGGCAAAAGGACAAAAGTGTCACACGATTCATGGGATCTATAGGGAGAAAAATGTAATGCCCTGTGATATGACCAATCTCTAAAAAATGACAATGTATGATCCATGAACAAAATAATAGAAAGTGTTTATTTTCAGTATAATTTCTTTCCCAAAAGATATGATTATATACAAATTAGATATAATGATAAGGATTTTTTAAAAGAAATGCCAAAGACTAAATATAAATGCAAAAGATATTTTGAACAATGATAAAATTCTTCCTCCAAAGTCTACTGCAAGTATTGGCATCAGTTGCAGATAATCAGTTAAGAATGGTCTGAGGATACTGTGATAACTTAATGCTAATTTAAACTAAATGTGTTTGATAATACCCATGTATCTTCTTTAATTCCACTTTCTATTTTACCACACTTAAAAACTGAAGACGTGGCCGAAACCGGTTTGGAGCGTCGGCCTGCGGACTGAAAGGTCCCAGGTTCGATTCCGGTCAAGGGCATGTACCTGGGTTGCGGGCACATCCCCAGTGGGGGGTGTGCAGGAGGCAGCTGATCGATGTCTCTCTCTCATCGATGTTTCTAACTCTCTATCTCTCACCCTTCCTCTCTGTGAAAAATCAATAAAATATATTTAAAAAAAAACTGAAGACGTGCATGTAAATATAGTCTAATTCTGGTCACCTTCTGAAATAGAATGCTTAATACAACACACAATAGTCCTCCTAGTATTTACAGTCCTTGGCAATGCCTTCTTGCACCTCATAAAACCACAGGTGTCTCCTATACACTTTCCCTTTTAGTTCCCCAATAATAATAACACATTTTTAGTTTTCCCTATCTGAGGTTTACCAGAACAATGGCATAGTCAAGTAAATATATTTAAGATAATTTCATGCAAGGTATCTTTAAAAAGCATCTTCTGACAATTAAAATTCAACCAGGAGCTCATTAGCATTATCATGAAAGAGAATGACTCTTATGATAGAAGAAAAGCAAGTAATCACCATTCTATTAAAAAGCTGAGATAAATAACTGGTAGACATGGCTAGAGCACTCAGTTGGAATTTTCTAAGCTTCAGATGCGTTCATTATCAAAAAAAATTTTTTTTAAACAGAATCTTCTCTCTTTCATATATCTTAAGATTAAAAGAAAGGAATAATGAACAATATTGGCTACTTTACTTATAATAAATGCATCACTGGAAGAGGGAAAGGCAGTTACAAAATTCAAGGAGAGATTTTACTGGGAGGTAAGAAATGTCTTATATTGGTATCAGAAACCCAGCTGTCATTTGATAAATTAAAAATCAAGACTAATATTAAGATGAAAAATGTTAAATATTTCATGAATGCTGATTCTGTACACAGAACACAGAAACATATTTTCTTCCATTTTTATTTTTTAAAAATATATTTCTTTATTGATTTCAGAGAGGAAGAGAGAAGGAGAGAGAGCTAGAAACATCAACGATGACAGAGAATCACTGATCGGCTGCCCCCTGCACACCCCCCACAGGGGATCGAGCCGCAACCCAGGCATGTGCCCTTGGCCAGAATCAAACCTGGGACCCCTCAGTCAGCAGGCTGATGCTCTATCCACTGAACCAAGCCGGCTAGGGCTTTCTTGCATTTTTAGAAACTAAACACTGATCAGTAACCAATGGGAAGAAGATTTGAGTCTTCATGGGCCATGGGTTATGACTCACTGCACGAATCTGAGCCTTGTGATACTTTGTCAACTGCCAAGCTTAATTCTGCTGTGCAACAGAACGGCCCCTTATCCTTCAGGGCCCAGGACAACTTTTCCATACCTGGCTTCTCTTAAGATTCTAATGAAAGAAACTCCCTTTATTAATAGTTATTTTATTTAACTTCCTTTTCTTCTTCCTCTTATCAACAATGGTGCCTTAACTCATATGTGCTACAAACAAATGATTTTCATTTAAGATGGAAATATAAAAAGTTCCTAAAGCTGTTTCACAGATCCTAAGAGAATCATTTGCAGCTTGTAAGAAGCCATTATTAGAAAAAAGAAACATTAACAGGCAGGCAGATTAGATGGCTCTTGCATAAAAGTTGCATTTTTTGTGAAATATTAAGTCAGTGAAATATTAAGATTGTCAAAAACTATAGAACATGTAGCATACAATAGTTTTATGTGAACAACACTCTTTTAGAGATAATTCTTTCCTTAAAGGAGCTGGAATCCTTATGAATTTGGTTAAATTTAGTTTTTTAAATGTTAATTCCAACTTTAGAAATCTCTCTCTCTTGCCCACCCCCATTCCCCTTACTCATAGACCTAGTCTTCACTTCTCCTCAAGATAGTAGCTAGAACCTGACTAAAGGTCACAAGGTCCCGGCCTCTGGCAGGTTAAAGATCCCATCTTGATCTAAATTATGTTTTAGTTCCTGAGCCCTAATGTGGACCGACCACCAGCTACTTTCCTATGAGACTGGACAGAGGGATGCTGAAAGAGACCTCAGAGCTCTCTTCAAAATCAGGAGAAATGATTCTTCATCCTTACTTTAGCTCTGACCAATCAGCTCCCAGCACTTCTCTGAACCCTAACACATACGGAGTGTGATTTTATGCTATGTAATCTGTAACCTACATGCCATTAGGAAAGTTAGGGCTTTTGAACATTAGCTTCCCATTCTCTTGCGTGGCACCTTCATAATAAAATAGCCAATATTTCTCCATTGCAATTCTTGGTGTCTAGTGTTGGGCTTTGGTATTCCCTGGTGGCCAAACTCTTTCTGTTCTGTAATAAAAGCTTTAGGAAAATAATTAAGAACTGAATCATCTTCTATGCAGCCAATGTTCTCTTGCAGCCTGGGGGTTTCACAAAGCTGAAGCTTATTGGGACGTTCCCAGGTTTTGGAACAGTCCAGAGTTACGGCCAAGTCACAATGTTGTCACTTAACAGCTGGGAGACCAAGGGCAGGTAAACTTAACCTCTCCAAGCTGCAGTCTTTTGGTAACAAGGGGAATAATATTTACCTTAAAGGTGATCGAGAGCTTTAACATTCCTCTCAAGCTTGACTGAACTCGAGACAGAATTCACCCTTTTCTCAGGAATTTACTTAGAGAAACTCTCAATTATAAATTTTTTTCCTGTGCCCTTTGAGATAAAAATCTCTCAGCTTCTCCGCTTTCATAACCCAGGAGTGTCTTTCTCAACCTGGAGCCATCCTTTGGGAAGGAACCATCATCAGGAAAGACAGCACCAGGGCCCCTTCTCCCCATCTCTGAGGGAGGGCAGGAGCCTGATTTCCATAAGAACCAATCAGCAAACACAGGTGGCTGTTCCCCAAGGGATGTGCTTTTCACCTATCACCGCAGGGCTAACAATGCTGCTGCCTTTTGTTTCAAATGAATTGAGTTCAGTCTTGTTCTCTTGCAATAGTCTTGATGCCTATTACAATAGTCTTGACTAAAGTCATCCTTACCCATTTAACCCATTTGGTGCTATTTTTCTTTGACAAGGGTAGGTATAAGGATTGAATAAACTGGCATATGTAAAATACACAACACTGCATATAATGTCTGTAAATGTTAGTAAATAGTTGCTTGTGTGGCGTGGTTACAGTGTTTTGGCCAGGTTCAAGCCTCGGGTAAGCTTGAACCTATGGTCCAAACATGTAGCCCCACGTGCCTTGTGATAGAGTTCGGGTGCATGTAGTTGAGTGAGGTTGAAACTCACGAGAATGCTGTAAACAATGTGATCACGCCCCTACTTTGCCTCATGACATCTGCTATAAAATAAAGACAGGGCTTGTGGGCGCTGTCGTTGTCTCCTCATCAGGGAGGCAGCGTCCCACCGAGACCCAGCTTTCATTCTCTTGTCTGTCTTTCCTTAATCCTTTCACCCCCCCACTCGGGATCACCCTTGGTCGTGCTGGCCTGGCGTGGCACAGTTGCTTAATAAAACTTTCTCTACATCTCTCCCTTTCAAAGCACACCACCCTCTGAATACTGTTCCCTGAAAATCCCAAATGCCTCTTTTCAAAGATCAGGCATAGTGGTATGACATAGCAGTTAAACAACTTGTGGTTTTTTTTTTTTTAATAACAGACTCAAGAAATATAACAGCAAGTTCTATTTCCAGCATCTGCTGAGCCGGCCTGAATGGTCAGCACATTAGCACCAATAATAGTGATGGGGTTTCGACAGCTGCATGCTGGCCAGAGACGCCAAGGTCTCCAGCCCAAACCCAGTGCCATCTACACCAGATTCCAAGAAGAGAGGGCAAATAGTATGCTCCCAAAGCCAAACTGAAAATTTCCTCTTTAAGAGCTGATAGAAATCATAACGCAAGAATTGTCATTGCCATCACATCAGGAGGCATAGAAAGGATATGTTCAAAGCAACATCAAGTGCAAAATATCAAAGTCCATTTTAGCCTCAATGTCCTCCAGAGTTAAAACAAAGAACTTCGGTCAAATCATTCTCTGAGTAAGACAATAAAAAATGCAAGTCACTCTCAGCTTAATTTTCATGAATATGAAAATGGTCTCTTCTCTTTTTATTCCTTAGTGAGATTACTCCTAAGACTGTTTGGAACCACTTTTATATCCATTTTAATTAGATTACATTTCTCTGAACTTTGCTACAAACTGCTAAAGGGGAATAATAAAAGATCAATGACATATGAGGATCTTCTCCATTTGAATACTTGATAATTTTTTTAGATTGAGATATGTTACAACTTTTTTCTATCCACATCATTTTATGACAGGCTCGAGTTCAAGTTTTTTAGCCAGCAATATTTCTTTCTCAGTGTAATGACCAAAAATCAGAAAAGAGCACTGTAAATTATTTACAATTATTTACAATTATTGCTATCTTTAATATTTAACATAGAATTTGTATACTTTTAATGAGTATGTGTTTTTATTGTTAGCTTATGTCCTGAATGTCAAAATGACTTTGGATTTCCTTAGCCAAAGAGCATGAAAACAAAGAAATAAAGAAAAATTTTAAGTTTGTTTAAGCTAGTGTGCTGATACAAACCAGTTATAAAAAATAAACATAACTAATAGAGAATATATTCTTGGAGAGGTTATAAATAATATCATTTTTCTAAACAATAAAAATTGACTTCTACTTCCTTCTCATAAAAATAAAATAGACACAAAGTTTGTTTAAAGCATATGTGGAAAATACCAAGGTGTATATGAGTTTATTATAATTAACATGACTTGTAGAAAATAGAATTTGAAAGAGGCTATGAAGAATATAAGATTTCTGACAATGTCAGAATATTATATTTGATACTTTAAATGCACTATCAGCAAATGTGGATAACTGCGGTCTAATAATGAATTACTGTCATGAAATTAGAGTAACATTTTATATTCATAATTAGTTTAGAATTATGGATACCTAAGTACATTACTAATAAGCAATATTCTTAAAATGCACACAATTCAACTTTTAGTCTTTGTCACAATTTAATATCATATTTTACTTTTCTTTTTTTTTGTTTTGTTAATCCTCACTGGAGGATATTTTTTCCATTGATTTTTATAGAGAGAGTGGAAGGGAGGGGGAGAGAGCGCTAGAGAAACATTGATGTGTGAGAGACACATTGATTGGTTGCCTGTTGCACATGCTCCCACCAGGGTGAGTATCCAGCCTGCAAACGAAGTACGTGCCCTTGACCAGAATTGAACCCACAACCCTTCAGTCTGTGGGCTGATGGTCTAACCATTGAGGAAAACCAGCTAATGCTTACTTTTCACTTTTTGAAATAAACATTGACTCCATGAATCACAGAAACTTTGAGTGGTAAGGTAATACATACATAGACGGCACATATTCCCCACTTTAAAGTTACTTTAAACGGATCTGCAGCTCAAGAATTACTTTTCTAATGCTGCATTAACCAAAACAAGATTTTAATGCTCCACACAAACTCTTCAACTATAGATTTCAAAGTACCTGCCTGTCTCTTGCTTATACTGGAAAAGGAAGATGTAAACAGACTCCGAAGTACTGTAATTACAATGAAATATAACAGATCTATCATTCTTGCTGATACCCTAGAATCGCCTGGATAACTTTAAAACATACTGATATTCGGGCTCACCATAGATGTATTTTGATTTAATTGGTTCAGGGTGTAAAACATCCCAGGTGATTCTGATGCTGAGACAACTTCCAAATCCACACTGCAATATTAGAAAAGCAAAGGAATAGGCTCATGAGCTCTAAAACACTCCCCAGCCATGGCATTCTAGTTTCTATAACATAAAATGCTAAAAGTTTTAGAACATACACTCTCAGATTACTTCATCTTTCCATTTGGGAAATGAAATCACGTTTTCTTTAGTACCATGAGCACCACTCTCCCCCTCGCTGCCCCCCCATGGTAATTTAATATTCTTTCAGATTTGCAGCACATCCCTAGGCCAGGAAAGGAGGGAAAAGAGAAGCTCCAGCCAATGGAGTCAGTTTCCCACACTCACAGAAACTTCATCACTGCCCATTTCTGAGATCCAAGATCAGTTGGAAATTCTGCTTCTCACAGCGCTACCAGCTCAGAATCTACAAGTGTATTTTACCCTTTCCCACAACATTCACTGGTGTTTGCTTCCCCTCCCCAGTTTTTAAGATGCTGTTTTCCTATGAAGTCCAGAAAGGAATGTAGAAACCCGTGTTCCTACATTAACTTCTTTGTTTGAATTTTGCCATTGAAAACATAACATAAAACACCATTCTGTGTTTGCTTATATAAGCCCAGAGGCATCACCAATATCTAACACATTATAGAAAAGTTCCAAAGATACCTTAAGGTAATAGATCAGGTCCTTGAATAACTTTGTTATGTTCAATGTCCTTTCGTTATAAAGATGATAAGGGAAAATCATTGTTTCTTGCTAGGGCCACTGTGTGTGTGGAGTTTACATGGTTTCCCCATGTCAGCGAGGGTTTTCTTCAGGTACTGGTTTCCCACATCCCAGAGATGTGCACGTGAGGTGATTGGGCAGGTCTACATTGTCCCAGTCTGAGTGCGTGTGGGCTTGGATGTGAGCGTGCCCTGCAATGAGAGGGTATTCTGTGGAGAGTGGGTTCCCACCCTGCTCTCTGAGCTTCCGGATAGGATCTGGCCACTCAGGACTGTGAACTAGAATGAAGCGGGTTGGAAAAGTATGATCTTACTTGTTTTTATTCATCTTTCTTAAATGTATATATAGGTCACCTTTATTTCAATGTTTAATATTAGAAGTGTCTTGGGTCTTTATTTATAAGTTTGGTGATGCTGCTGTGACCAGAAATATGCCATAGGAACTTAACTCTTGTTTATGTCAATTAGCCTAGCATAACATTGACTTCATTATACATCATTTTGCTTCAAGTCCTAGTTTCCAAGAACCTATGGAGATGTTCAGCAAGGACTTACAGTATATTTTGCCAAATCCAATTTCATTCCTCTGTCCCTTAAAGGATTAGTGTGTATCAAAAAATTCAGCAGTTATTTATATCAGCTTGCAGTTTATAAGAAATCCAGAGTACCTTCCCTCATTTCATGGATTAGGAAATTTATGAGGACTAACCTGTATAACCGTAAGCTAAGTAAATGCCACATTTTTAAACCATCAATGAGGAAACTCACACACACTGAACCAAAGATATAAATATTGTCTTTTCAAGTCTCACTGCAATCTCCCCAAACATACAATGAGCAATGCATTAAATCAGAGCAATAGCAAAAGCTATGAAAATAGGAAATGGTAATCAAGAAACACTTTACACCTGGCTGTTCATTCTGTGAATTCAGTCAACAACTACATATTGAGATGCTGCTGTATCATCTCTATCAAAGTGCTTTCATCAAACACAATAGAATGCCCTGTACTTAGTTCACAGGATAGGCACTCTTCAGGAAATCAAACAATGTGAGACTTGAGTTCACTACCTTAGGAAATAAATTTGATATAAATGTTGAACATAATCGTGGAAAAATAACTAGAATTTCTCAATGGGAAGAAAACTCCTATAATTTTAGTATATTTATTTCAGTAAATGGAGACAGGTTTGGGGTGGTTTCAGAAGAATACTATCTCTATGATTCCGGTTGAAAATTGTATTTACCTCTTTTATTTTATCCTTGAATTTGACAGTGTTCCCTGCCAGGTAGGAAGTACACATTCTTGACTTGACATCATGCTAGTGATTTGGAGAAAGCTTTGGATGAGATGGATCTTAAATGCATGCAATCAAAAGACAACATATAAGCCTAACTAAAAGTCTCATCCTCAAGGGAACATTTATAGGCAGACCTGTCTCTCAGAAATTCCTCTTACCAGCTATGTCCTTGACCCAAAATGAAAAAGTGGCTTTTCTCTATAAACTAGGGTTTTATCTTCAAATTAAGACAAAAACATGTAAAATAAAAGTTGTATTATATATAATCTTAGCCTGTGGTAGAAAGTACAACTAACCCTTCACATATTAAGTGTATAGCTTTCATTTTATTCCATTGTATTCATGTCAATTTTTAAGTACAAGATTTTAATTGCTTATGTCTTTATTTAAATTTTCTTTTCACTCCCCTTCCTCCTTTTTGTCTAGCACTTTCTGCATATGTGACAGCACTTTACATCATTAGTACAAGTTTTCTTGCTTTGCCAAAAACTCTGATTCTTTGCCAAAACTCTGATTCTCACACATCAATATTAGCAATCTGTCTTCTATGGGAACTGCTTGATTTATGTTAATAGGAATAAACTATATATCAAGTGAGGAAACTTACATTTCTGTGCATGAATTCACATGAGTTTATCTGTCCTACTGGGAGGTCAATTTGCTAACCTATTAAGTGAAAGGACTAGATTAAATCATCATAAGTGTCTTCTACTCTAACACCTTACGATTTGCTGGTGGGAATAAATATGGTAAATAACTGCCTTTATGTAATATTGTTAATTTAAGAAAAGTTACACCCTTAAATTTACATTTATTTAATTACTAGTTGAATACTTTTGTTCATATACATTTTTATGCTTGTTTTTTGAATTTTTATTTGTGATGTACCCATTCTACCGCTGTAGATTCTTAAATTTTTATTAAGTGATTGATTGATTGATTGATTAGAAAAGGCTTTGGATTAATGCTGAAAATCTCAGAGCAACATTTACAAAGCCATAACAAGCTGGGCCCACATGTCCAAGAGAATGCATAGAAATTGGCAATGATTAGGGCATATCAGAGGGTCAGTAGGTCAGTAATTTAGCCTACTTGGCTGGAGCCTCCTTATCAGTGTTGGGTTCCCTAGATTGGGAAGTTATTAAAGGAGGCTTAAAAAGGTTTCTGGTTAGCACTGCTAAGCCCAGAGTGAAGAATTTTAAATAATGGATTATCCTGAGCTTTCGAAATTTCTGGATCAAGATGAAATGATGAAAAGAAAATTACTCTGTTGGATATCAGCAGAATGTAGTGTAATCTCAGGTAAGAGGTCCAGTGACCAGGCAGGTGGCAAATGTAACATGAAAATTGAGGAGATAAAAGCCTCTCTGCGGAGGGTGTCATTGGGAATGATTTTCTAAAAAAAGACTTGGCAAAAATTAAAATTACTTGGGTAAAAGGATAAAGGGAGATGCAGAAGATAAAACTGAAAATTGGGGCTTTGGTGTTAAAAAGATTTATTGGGAAGTCATATGCAAGAGCTACTTTTAATATTAATTCTCTGTAATACTGATAATGAGTCCAATCAGAAAAAAGTAATCTATTTAAAAAAGTATTAGTGCTGTATTTCAAATATCAAGCAAAATACCATAGTTACTTGACACAACTTTGAAGTTTTAGAAAGGCGAAGAAATAAAGTTAAGTATTCTTTTTTGTCCTGAAGAGTTTGAGTTGAGATGAGCATTTTGGACTGTTATTAGAAATGTTTATATACTTACACTTAAGCCATAAATCATTGTGATCAAAGAACTTTAGCTCTTAGTCCTTCAGAAAGGTACCTTGCTATAACATGTACTCAAATATATCAGACTTTGTCTAAAGCTAAACAATAGTTAATGCTTTGTTAGAATTTATAATATCACTAAATAAAGGATTTTTATTGAATTTATAGGGGTGATTTTGGTTAATAAAATTATATAGGTTTCAGGTGTACAATTCTGTAATGCATCATCTGTATATTGCATTGTGTATTCACCACCCAAAATCCAGTCTCCTTCCATCACCATTTATCAACCTTTTACCCTCTTCTGATTTTTCCTGAGTCAGCTTATGAAAATTGTTTGTTTCTAAAAATTTATTCATTTCATCCAGATTGTCCAATTTGTTGGCATGTAGTTATTTGTTATATTTTCTTATAATCCCTGGTATTTCTGTGGAGTCAGATTACCATTACTTCTTCTCTTTCATTTCTGATTTTATTTATTTGGGTCCTCTCTCTTTATTTTCCTGGTAAGTCAGAATAGAGATTGTCAACCCTGTTTATTTTTTCAAAGAACCAGTTATTGGTTTCATTAATCTTTTTTATTTTTTTAGAGTCTATTTCATGTATTTCTGCTCTGATCTTTATTATTTCCTTCCTTCTACTCACTTTGGGCTTTGTTGTTCTTTTCTATGCCTTTAAATGTAAAGTTAGATTGTTTACTTGAGATTTTTCTTATTTCTTGAGTTCGGCCTGTAATGCTATGAATTTCCTCTTAGGACTGCTTTCGCTGTGTCTCATAGGTTTTGCATTGTTGTGTTCTCATTTTCATTTGTTTCAAGGCATCTTTTGATTTCTTTATTGAGATCATTGTTAACCCATTCATTGTTAATAGTTTATTAACATATTATTTAGCTTCCATGTCTTTGTGCTTTTTTCTTGCGATTAATTTGTAGTTTCTTACCATTATGGTTAGAGAAGATACTTGATATGACTTCTGTCTTCTTAAATTTATTGAGACTTGTTTTGTGTCCTAACATGTGGTCTGTCTTAAAATGTTTCATATGCATATGAAAAGAATATATTCTGCTGCTTTGGGGTAAAATGCTCTGAAAATATTAATTAAATCCATCTCATCAATTAATGATATTTTTCACCATAAACATAGACATTCTCTTGTTTGAACAAAGTTTGGTGATTTAAATTCTTACTTGAACAAGCATTTTAGAATATTTATAAAATCCTACTACTATTAGAATTTAATTAGTCTGACATTATATTCTAAATGGATTTACTCATATGCTATTAAATATTATCTAATCTAATAAAAGAGAAACATGCAAATTGACCGCACCTCTGCTATGCCTACCAAGCCATGCCCACCAGTCAATCAGAGTGACTATATGCAAATTAACCCAACCAAGATGGCAGCTGGAGCAAGCAGAAGGCTTGGTTGCCCCGGCGATGGAGGAAGCCAAGCTTCCCACTTGCCCTGGCCAGCTGTGGCCTCCACTCAAGGCAAAAAAGTTTCAATTATAGAAGATAAATAAATTCCAGATACCTGCTTCCAGTCAGCCTCTACTGGGAGCTTGGGTGGCTGGGGGCCATGGCCAACCTGCAAAAAGCCATCAGCCCCTCACCCAGGATGGCCACACCCTCATGGGGTGAGGGTCCCCGCTGGGGAGTTTGGCCAGCCTGGAAACAGCCATCAGCCCCTCACCCAGGCTGGCCAGGCACCCCAGTGGGAACCCCCACATTGAAGGGGCTGTGGCCAGCCTGCAAACAGCCTTCAACCCCTAACCCAGGCTGGCCAGGCACTGCAGCGAGGACCCCCAATCTGAAGGGGCTGTGGCCAGCCTGCAAACAGCCATCAGCCCCTTACCTAGGCTGGCCAGGCACCCCAGTGGGGACCCCCACCCTGAAGAGGCTGGGGCCAGCCTGCAAACAGTCATCAGCTACTCACCCTGGCTGGCCAGGCACCCCAGCGGGGACCCCCACCCTGAAGGGGCTGTGGCCAGCCTGCAAACAGCCATCAGCCCCTCACCCAGACTGGCCACAACCTCATGGGGTGAGGGTCCCCACTGGGGGCTTGGCCAGCCTGCAAACAGCCATCAGCCCCTCACCTTGGCTGGCCAGGCACCCCAGTGGGGACCCCTACCCTGAAGGGGCTGTGGCCAGCCTGCAAACAGCCATCAGCTACTCACCCAGGCTGGCCAGGCACCCCAGCAGGACCCCCCACCCTGAAGAGGGTTTGGCCAGCCTGAAAACGGCCCTCAGCCCCTCACCCAGGCTGGCCAGGCACCCAAGCAGGACCCCCACCCTGATCCGGGACACCCTTCAGGGCAAACCAGCCGGCCCCCACCCATGCACCAGGCCTCTATCCTATATAATAAAAGGGTAATATGCAAATTGACCCTAAGAGCAGAAGGATTGGGAATGATTGGTCACTATGACACACACTGACCACCAGGGGGCAGATGCTCAATGCAGGAGCTGCCCCCTGGTGGTCAATGAGCTCCCACAGGGGGAGCTCTGCTCAGCCACAAGCCAGGCTTATGGCTGCCACCACAGCGGTTGTGGCGGGAGCCTCTCCCGCCTCCTCAGCAGTGCTAAGGATGTCCGACTGCAGCTTAGGCTTGCTCCCTGCTGGCAAGTGGACATCCCCCGAGGGCTCCTGGGCTGCCAGAGGGATGTCTGACTGCCAGCTTAGGCCCAATCCCCCGGGGAGCAGGCCTAAGCCATCAGGTGGTCATCCCCTGAGGGGTTTCAGACTGCAAGGGCAGCGGCCGGGCTGAGGGATCCCCCGAGTGCACAAATTTTTGTGCACCGGGTCTCTAGTCATAAATAATTAAAACTAAGCTACATTGTCAAAACAGGTAATAACCTATACTTATTATTGTAGTCACCTCAGATTTCTGTCATGTTCATTGTCTGACTTGCTAATTCACAAAATTTAATAAATAAAAAAATGAGAGTTCTATATATCAACTGGCTAAGTTGTGAAAAAAATCAGTAGGCTTATTTGATAATAATAACTGTAAAAAATTTAAGTAAACTAATTTCTTTATAAATGAGATGAATAAAATATCACTAGCAATAATCTAGGCAAATACAAAGCAACCCACCAGATTAACAAGGAAGATGGGTAATTTGGCAAGAAGTGTCATAAACTGATTACAATGATTTGCATTTGCTTGAGGTTTTACAGTTTGTAAAGTATCTACACATTCATTAAATCATTAGGGCCTTATAACAACATGCTGAAAGGTAGTACCCTGAGAGGAGAAACACAGAGAAAAGTGTTAGGGAATTGGGTCGTAGTGGAGCATGGTTAAGTGTATCAATTTAACTACAGTAGAAACAAGATGTGTAAAGCCAGGCAATTTGGGTAACAAGTACAGGGCCAAGACAAAATTAAGTAAGGGAAATGCACATCATTTTTATTTTTGTGACCACAGAAAGACGTGCTGAAAAGGAGTTGAAGTTTAACAACTAATTGAAACAGGATATGACTGAGTGTGTGTAACCCATATTGTATCAGCATAAGAGCTTTCAACCTAAACAAATAATATAACTGAATATAAAACAAACACTAAATAGCAATTAGCTATGTTGCCATACATAGTCTACTTAGCTCCAACCAAGAGGATTAATTTTGTTCATTAAATTCCACAAATAAGTGAGATCATGTGATATCTGTCTTTCTCAGATTGGCTTATTTCACTTAGCATAAGAGACCAACAAAATAAGACCCGAAGCATGGAGGCATGGAACAGACTAACATATGTTGATGTGGGGATTAGGGGAAAGAGAAGAGATAAACCAAAGAACTTATATACTTAAATACATAGCCTGTGGACACAGGCAATGGTGGGGGTGAAGACCTGGGGGATGGGTAGGGGTTGGGAAGAGGGGGGTAAAGGAGGGAAATGGGAGACATCTGTAATACTATCAACAATTTAAAAAAGAGGATGCTCTAAGGAACAATTTGGAAGGTGTTTCTCATATATGCAAAGCATGAGTTATTGTAATGTGGCGATTCTGCTTATTTAATAGCTCTGAAGGCTGTAGATTGTTGAATCCTGAAGTTGCCTATCCATGGTGCCTCATCCACCTTACCTTTCACCATGGCTGCCTATAAAATAGCTGAAGCTTATAGTCCTGATGGCTTAAACATACATTTGGGGATGTGCTATTACTTTCCTTGCCCCTTACATGTAAAGGAGGATTAGGTGAGCTCAGAATATGTAAGGGGAGGAGAATAATTAATGACTCAAGAGCCCTATTAGCTAGGAAAGAATGGCACCATTATCTTCCTTTTAAAGCAAGCCTCAGAACTCATTAAGCAATTTGACCAGGGTGACTTAGAAGTTGGGAAAATTGAGACACAAATCCAGGACTCTGGTTTTAAATGTATGCTTTTATCTTAATATGCTGCCCTCTAAATTAATATTATAACTACACATCATAATTTACATCATCAAGGGCCTAAATTTCTATAGTAGATTTTCATATTTCTTTTGACGATTCTGGATCAATAAGTACATGTCTTCAAATTAGGTTTATCTATCATTCTTTATTTAGAAATTTAACTAATGAAAATTTAGTATGCAATTCTAAAATATTGAACTACATAATGTAGTTGGTGTGTATCCTTGGACAGAATGCAAATAGGGTAGGAAAATGCTGTCATAAAACTCATCCATCTTCTTAGTAAATGCTGTCAATTCCCTCTACCTTGTTAGCAGGGATGTTGTCAGATTCACTCCTTTCCTCTCCATCTTTTTAAAAAATCAGATGACATTCTAATTTATGGTGAGATTAAGAGAACAGCAGGAAATAGGAAAAGGAAGAACATGAGAGCTATAGTAGTCTATAATATAGTCCTATTATACACACACCAAAATATTACCTTTGGAAATAGTGGTGGTATGGCTCTTTACCCACATGTGGATCTCCTTTTCTTTCTGGGCATATGGGGACTATGGGCAGGGCCACATGACTAGTTTTGGCCCATGGCACATATAGGGCCTGAGGTTGAAAAATACAGGTAAGCCCTAACCGGTTTGGCTCAGTGGGTAGAGCATCAGCCTGCGGACTGAAGGGTCCCAGGTTCAATTCTGGTCAAGGGCATGTACCTTGGTTGCGGGCACATCCCCAGTAGGGGTGTGCAGGAGGCAGCTGATTGATGTTTCTCTCTCATTGATGTTTCTAACTCTCTATCCCTCTCCCATCCTCTCTGTAAAAAATCAATAAAATATATTTTAAAAAAATACAGGTAAGAGTTTCTAGTCATCCCTTTCTCTGTTCTGGTGGTCCTGAAAGAGGACCCTGGACCAGAGGGTGGTCCCACACAACCAATGCAGCCTGTGTGCCTGAATTTCCACTGCCTGAGAGATTCCTGCCTGGAGAGTCTCCTGGACTCAGGATGAACTCTGAGGGAACAAGGTATAACTCGATGGCTCTGAGATACTGGGATTGCTTGCTACCTCAGCATGCATGGACTAATTTATCTTAACAGAAAGACACTTATTTTCCACTTATTTTATAGCTTCCAACAACTTCTTCTGGCAAGTTTCAATGAAATGACTTTCAGCTCTAAGATGACCCCTATACAATGCAGGGGCCGAACTCCAGGCATTTCTGAAAGGTGAGGAACTTGGGCTGTGGAGGCTTCCTGCCTGCCTTGCTCCTCTGGCTTGACCACTTTCTGTCTCTACGACCTTGGGCAGCAGGTCTCCAGTGCGATAGTTTCCTCATTTGCAAATGTAAATATTAATAATAGTGTCTAAGACACTGGGTTCTTATAAAGGAAAAATAATGTTATGAGAAAAAATAATACATACAAACATGTAGAAGAGTGTTTGGCATAAAATCAGCGCTTGAGAAGGATTAGATATCATATCTTGTCAACACCAACCCTAACCCGCTTGAGGGCACACACTGTTTTATTTAGTTGGTTCAAAATCCCCTTTGATGATTACGAGAGTTGACAACTACATGATCAAATCATGGAAAATGATATCTATAGTCTAGTAACAAAAGAATGGAAATTATTTTATTAGTGACATCTCTAATGCACTGCTTTTTAGTGGTTCCATGGAGTGGATCTATTGCTTTTCTTAAAACTGTAGGGGTCAATGTTAAGTAGATGAAATTCAAAAATGAAATACCAGTAATGGAAGTGACATATTCAGGGTCAAATAGCATTAAAACAATGAAATCAGAACTTCTTAGGGAAAGAAACCAACATAATCAACAGTCTTTGAACTCAGTGGGAAAAAAACTGAAAGGTGAAGCCGCTTATAATACATGAGAAAAATGAGGCTTTCATTATTCAGCAGCTCATTCATTTTATGTGGTAGCTAAATTGCCTGAGATCACTTTCATATTCTGCAAAGATCAAACATATTAAGAATGTCAAAACAACATTAAGTAACCCCCTTCAAGCGTCAAAATAACTTCTAAGAATAAAGGAAAAATTTTGCAAAGTTCAGTGCTATGAAGAACACAATTAAATGGTGATGTTGTGGGGGAAAATTGTGGGAAGTCAGGCTGTCACTAAAATACTATCCAAATCACTTTAAAGGGTTGATTTTAATAAAATACTGAAACTGAGATCCTAAATTTCTTCACTTGTAAATAAGGATAATAACTATTTCATACATTCATATGAAACTCTAATGTATGTAAAGTTTTATAAAGCAGTTACTATTAGCTTACCTATTTTTGATAACTCTAGAAGTTATAAATTATAAGCAATATGTCCTCCTTATTTTACTTTGGCCTTCAACCAACTCTATACCCTTTGTTGATTTACTAACATTTTAAAGTGGGTTTATACGCAAATCTTCTGTATGTTCCACTTTAGTTTTCCCCCAAAAGATCAGAATGATAAATCCAAGAATGTCCAATAAAATGACAGCCTACATAATTGCGATTCCACTAAGATATGGTTAACTGCAGTTTTATGTTCAACACTGCTGTGTGCCTTCAAAGTAGCATCAAAACTGTCATTACTTCAGAATCAGAAAACTTGAATGATTCTAAAACTCCAAAATATTTAGGCTAAAAATTCAAACATAGTGTCAAATTGACCCAAAAAACATCGCGTGATTTTCTGATAGTGTCTATTAATCATCAGAGTCTGTATATTTTACCCAATTACGTGATATGAATATTTATTGCTCATAAATCACTCCCTCACTTAGAAATCACTGAAGTACATTGCAATGCAATCTTTTGCTACAAATTTGAGTGCATATTATAGTAAGATGTACAACTAACAAAGTCGAGAGAAAGAAACTGAATCAGGACAATTACAAGGCTTGACATTGCATTTTTTTGCATTTATTCCCTGGAAAGCAATTCAGTTAAGGCAGTGATTTATGACTTGACTACACCATTCCCGGTGCAATTCCAAGTGGAACCACTCGGGCTCTTCTTCATAGAGGATCCACAAAGAGCTATAATTAGAACCTACAGGTAATAGGTCTTGCATAGTTTCAGAGACTGTGTAGCTGCCATAAGCAACTTAACTACTGATTTGTCCAAAAAAAGCCATATAATGCAGTGCCTTATTTCTTTATTCATTAAGTAATTATATGCAGGCATAATTCAAAGACAAGAATTTTATGTTAATGAAACCATTTCAGTTAATAGACTCATTTTTTCTAGAATATTATTAAACTAATGAGGGGAGGTATGAATATAATTATATCATATTGAAAGAAATGGGAAATTTCTCTTTTTTGTATGCCCTGTATTTTTGAGCAGATTTTATATTTAGCTTAAGCATGACCTAAAAATATCAGTTTTGTTTCTTTTTATAACTGCTATAACTACCAAGAGATGAAAGAGAACTTTGGTCAATTTTTATTTTCTTTTTACCTTTCATCAGCAGGGACACAACAACCTCCCATCACAGAAGTGAGATAATCTTTGTTTAAATTAACAAGACAAAAACCTTTCCTATTCCAATTTAATTAATGAATGCTATGCTACATTTTTAAAGTATATATTCTGCCTTTCATTAAGAATTGATTTTGTCATAAGCAGTATTACCATTTTATATTTTGCAGAAACATCCCTTTCAAAGGATTATGGAGGTTAGTCCATAGTCCTTTGTATGGATTAAGCGATTTAAAGTGTTTAAATGCATATTGTAAAAAATAACTTCCCATTAATGATGTGAGAAAAGCATTTCTACTTTGGAATCTTCAGGAATAGGAAAGATACACCATGTGTTATGATAATTTAATGGATGATACACAGAGCTTGCAGTTCAAAATTTAAATTCTGAAAGCAATGTTGGCTGATAGCAAAAACTGCAGTCCCTTACACTTCAATCACAAGATTCCACACAAATATTATGATGCTCTGTGTTAATTGCTTTCTATGTTTTACAAATATATAAATATGGTATATATACATATGAAATAACTAAGTTTCAGTGAATATTACCAAATCATCAGTAAAACAAACAAACAAACAAAAAATACCTTATTGGCCTCATATATTCCATATATTAATGGAAAAAAGGGGAGCATATAGAGCAAATAAAGTCAAAAGAAAGTCTTAACACTGCTGTACTAACACTCTTGATTATGTGATTAACTATAAGAGAAGAAGGTCAATAACTATAACTTTTTTTTTAGCTTGGGATTTAACTCAGCTTTCCAGGCCAATAGTTGCTTATAAATGTATTAAATAAAAACAGACCTTGTAGTTTGGGCATATGTCACTAATCATATTTTAAACAATGGTCTTTCATGGGGTAGCTTTGTCTGCACTTTGAGGCAGAGAGATGGATTTAAACCTCAGAGGTTGTGTTTAGGTTTTTGGCTCAATATTCATACTCAACCAGCTCGAATTATTCAACTTATTCAACTCGATTTATTGCAAATAAGTTATCTACTCTGTGGATGATTTGTGATTGATAAGAAGCTCTATTTTGAGATTCAGATTGGTTCCCAGATATCGACAGGGAGTCAATGTCTGAAATTATAAGTTAATTATTGGGTCTCAGTAATAGGCTGTGGAAGAAAGATGTCTTCTAAGACCAAAAGGTCTAACACTGGATGAACATTTGAAAATATTATTTAAATATAGAAAGATAATAAAACCTTGGGTTTATTTCTATCAAGCTAAATGGGTGCATTAAAAAGTTAAGAATTTATTATTTTGCTATTCAATAAATCAATTATTTGTTTACCTGACTCATATTTATTAAACATACTGATCATAAATTTAATAAATTTTGATTATGGCCTTTCTTGATTATTGGTCTTATGTTTTGTAACTTTATGAAAAATTACATTTATTCTACTTACATTACCTTCATGTCCACAAACACAGAACGAAAATCATTCTGAGTGTCCTCTTTGTTTTCATTCAATTGTTTCTTTAAAAAATAAAGCCTATTATCTTTCTGTCATTCTGCCTAAAACATTATATCATCTTTTAATAGAAAGTTATTTGAAAAATAGTATTCCAAATTACCATGATATAACTTGAAAAAGGCAACAAGGAAATATAACTGAATACTCTTTCTCTGTAGCAACAAAAATTAAAGTTTAAAGATCAAAAGTGAACTAGTCAAAAAAATCACAGTACTCTTCATTAAGTTGTGCAATAAACAAATTTTCATTAAAGATGACTTCCTCTACTCTTCCCACTTAATTGACAAATATTGTTCAGATATGCACCTGTCATCATGATTTTAGGGGAAATAAAGTCATTTCTAGTTCCAGGGCCAAATATCAATTAAGTTCAAATCATAATAGTAGGGAAGTAAACTTGGTCCATGGGTGATAAGTGACCTAAGGTAGTAAATTAGACTAAATTAAAACAAAACACACCTTTATTGGCTGTTAGAAGCAAAGGAATTTTTCTCTTCCTTCTACTGAATAACAAAGACCCTGGCATATTTCAAGGGAATCAGCTTAAGGCGAATGCTAAAAACATCCGGTTCTAGAAGCATCTTTACTTTTCCCTATAGTTCTTCTATCAATGGAATTCCCTCAGGGAGGCAGAGAACTTGCTGATACAGGAGGCAAGTCGTCCCACCACTTCCATGTACTGGATTAAGTTGTGTCCTGGAAAAATGTGGGCGTGAGAAGAGTGGAAGGGGTTGGCAGTGTAGGAGGCATTCAATAGAAGGTCCTTGAGGTACCAAAATATATAATATAATATAATATGAAAAAGTGTAAAGTTATATTTATGACTTGATTATGATATTTAATTTAGAAAAATCTCACTGTGATCTTCTCCATTCAAACTCTGTCTGTGTTACTACCCAATTTGATGAGTATTAACAGGGGATTAACCGCACCACTGCTTCATTTTTATTCCACGAAACATTTGGTTTTGCTATTACCTACTGTCTATTGGCATGATATTTCCACACACCAAATCTTTCATTACCTATACAGTTGAATTCTAATTGTTAATTCTAATTGTTTACACTGAGTGGCCAGATTATTATAACCAGCCAGATTATTATGACCACCCCATCAGTACTTCATTGACACTTCCAAAAATACTGAATATTGAAAACTTCCTAAGCAAATACTCTCAAGGTTTTATTACTATTATTATTTGCATAACTAATTCACTTCATTGTACTGATGGGGTGGTCATAATAATCTGTGTAGTATAGAAAATAAACTTTTTGGCATTGTCCTCAGAATTTAATAATGCAAAACTAGTAACAAACATCTTTAGAAAAAAAGAGTAAAATGGTCCTTCAGTATTAAAATTTCTTATTAAAAAGTATTAGGTCAAAATTAATAGTATGATGTTATTAATATAGATAAGTTACACATGAATAAAATAAATCTAATCCCATCTCTTATAGTAAATCAAATGATTTGAAACTAGAAGCCACTGTTACAGGTCAATTGAAAAAATATATTCAGCTTTTTCATTATTCTGTGGTTTCTGATAATGCAACTTTTTAAACAGTGTATACCCAGGATATAACAATGTACTGCATACTTACCAGGTGATTTTTATGCCACTTTGCTGAATGCAGGATTAATATATTTGGGCTTTTTATTGCTTGAGTAGAAAGTGCTCATTACTTATTATGTTTATAATATAAAAATGAAAATAAAATAAAAAGTGTTTTTAAATGGCATACATCACACTGTTGTAGTGGTTGATTTCCTCAAGATCGTCTTCTGTGGTTTTGGTGCAGTGGGAGGAGGCACAGTTGCAGGTCTGAGAGGGGGGTAGCTGTTACTGTGGCTTATTCCGGGTCCCCCATTTTCCAGTGGAAATGGAGGGAGATGCGGTGGAGGAGGGCGGGGAGGGCCTTGGGGAGGAAGCTTTCCTGGCGGCTGGACAGGTTCACTGTGCAAATGGACCTCCCGGTTTTTTATGTTATACCGGGTCTCACAGTCAGGACAATAGCCATGGTACTGCACTTTTTCATTAAACCGAACCCTTTCCCGAGGCCCTGCCTGGGGACACCTGTCTTTTTCAGGTCTATGCATCAGAGGCTGCACGGGCGCCTTGTCCGAGTTGCTACCGGGTGTGCAGCAGATGTCTCCATTGGGGATTTTGTTTGGTGCTCCTGGTAAGCCACCATTCCGCAGAAGGGTGCCATTGGTCTTTACAGGATTGACAGCGGGCGCCACCCTTTGGGGGTCTTCACTCTTCACGGGTGTCAACCTCGGTGGAGGCGGTGGAGGGTTTGGCTTTCTCAGGACCGTGAGGATAGCAGATGGGTGTGCTGGGGGTTTAATGAGTGGTGCATTGGCCTGCACTTTGATCTTCTCTAGGCTGGAGGCTGTCGTGCTGCTTGAGCTACTATTCAGGGTGTCCGTTTTGGAGCTGTCGGTCATCTCATCCTCCAGCTGTAGGTCAGAGGTCAGGGTATCAATCTGGTCAACCACCTGGTTGGAAAGGACAAGGGAACTGTGTTGAAAAAGGACCCCAAAGCAAAATATATTAGAAACAATGTCTTCCCGGCTAGCTGTGATCCGCTATGGGAGCCTTGACTAATGTTGAATTGTGTATTCCATTACCGCACAATGTTTTCATTCAATGAATTTACAGAATAGCTGCCATAAGAGTGGCAACTGATAACATCATGATTTCACATGCCTAGAATATAACACACTGTTTATGCATACGTTTTATCCCTAACTCTGCTATACCCACCGAAGATAAAATCCTGATGCAGAAACAGTCCTGATTTTTAAAAACAAGAGGAGGAGATTTGCTTAGCAGATAGAAATCTACGGGAGAACATTAATCTCATGCTAAAAATGAGAAAAAGCCAGACAATTTTCAAAATCATAACTTTACTAGACCATCAGAGAACTAGGATCACAAAATAACGGAATGAACAGAACTGCAAGGAGTTTCAAGCTCCCTTAGGATAGATAGGACACAAAGATTGTCTCACCTTTGGCAAATCACAGGAAAAGAGGCAGCCTCCACCAAAGTGAGTAAAAAAACAGCTATGTTAATGAGTGATTAAAGGCAGAGTGTGTGCTGTCATGTCAGACAAGGCAACTTTCCTCACTCATGTCCCTTTTTCATGTGCCTCTCACCTGGGAGACTGAGGGCAGGGGAAGACACTGGAAAGAGTCCCTCCTAGGTAAACAGGCTCAAAACCCCACCCATATCCCAGACCCCTTTCTTTACAAAACTAAAGCTTTAAGAAGTAGAGAAATGATAAAAACAAAACAAAACAAAACAAAAACAACCCTCTAACCTCTAAGACACAGACAATGAAAACCTTCCTCTAGGACAGGGTAGGGGAAGGGGCCAGAAAATTCTCTTGGACACAGAATTCACAGATGCCTGTTATCACTTGGGGAGAGACCCACGTCACAATCACCACTCAAAACCTGCCACAGACACAGGCAGAGGCAGGGAATCAAATAAGTTTGTCAGAACCATCAGACCAAAATATAGGCCCTACCCCGAGTAAAGGAGAGTAATTCTGAAGACAGGAAAACTGGGTGGAAGCATGTTAGACAGTTTTAAGGAAAGATTTCCTAAGGGCATTGGGGAGTCATGGAGTTAAAGCTGCCCATCAAAGGAATCTAGCATCTCCCATGACAGGCTTGCCTTAGGGTCTCTGTCCAGTTCAGTCACTGCCTGGGGCAGCTTGTGGGAGGATGACCTTGACTCAAATGCTGGACTTCAGAGAACGGCAGCTGGGCCCTCAGTCATTCCCACTCCTTATAGTCAGGGATCTTGGAGGCCATTCTCATGAATATACTATTACGCATACTAGTATATGAAAATGGACAAGTTGTGAATTACATGACAAATAATTTATTTTTGTACAATTCACATATTTGTATTGGTAGGTTTTCTTTGTTGTTGTTTTTTTGTTTGTTTTTTTTTTCCTTTTCTCTTAATCAGGCCCAGTTTGTTCAACTGTGAAGTTGGCTCTTTGACACATGGTGGCAGGATTGGGCTCAAAATGAAAACATCACAACCAACTAGAAATTAGGGACACTATAGAGATTTTACTTCTTCTTCTTGTCTGGTTCGTACTAATACCACCCGAGCTCATCCTTCTATTTTAACCCCTCAATATACCTTAAATCCATTCACTTGTATTTTCATTTCTTTGATCCTAGTCTGAGGCACCATTACTTACCATCCAGGCCACCCAGAGTCACCTTGCTTCCTCTTTCATTTCTCTAGTCTCAGTGATCTTTTAAAAATAGAAGTGTGTGCTCTTGCCAACCTCCTGCTTAGAATCTTTCATGCCTGTTCACTTCTCCTACGATAAAGATCAATTCTTAACATGATCTCCAAGGTCCTATATAGTCATACTCAGTGCTGTGCTGGTGTTTAACAATGGATCTTTAGGGCTCAAGGGGATCCTGATTTGAACAGTTTGCCAGTTTTCAGAGTGTAAACATCCATGAGGGTCAATTTCATCGACTGTGAAGTTGGAAAGAAATGTTCAGTAACACATCGTTACGAAGTGTTTCCACCATGCCAACAGAATAGATATAAATAAGCTCAGGAGTACAAATAATAGTAAAATGTAGTGAAATCATTATAAATGATTAAGAATAATTAGAAATAGTGTGGTGAAGGCCTGCGGAGGGGGTGGGAGTGTGGTGGAAGGGGTCAATGGGGGACAACTGTAATACTTTCAACAATAAAGATAAATTTAGAAAAGCATAATCTGAAAACCTTTATTTTTAATGTAATTTATTTAACAAGTTTATATACCTACCTTTGTTTTCAATAATGATCATTTAATAGATGGCTCACAAAATTTCTAAAAATATAACAACTGGACCTATTTAGCCCATATAAGCCAGCAACATCTCTGTCTTTCACTCCTAAATAACTCCATATCCTTAACTCTGATAAGTTTACCTTTTCCTTTCTGTTCTCTAATCTCTCTGGTCTTCTTTTAGACCAGTGGTTCTCAACCTTCCTAATGCAGCGACCCTTTAATACAGTTCCTCATGTTGTGGTGACCTCCAACCATAAAATTATTTTCGTTGCTACTTCATAACTGTAATTTTGCTACTCTTTTGAATCGTAATGTAAATATCTGATATGCAGGATGTATTTTCATTGTTACAAATTGAACATGATTAAAGCATAGTGATTAATCAGAAAAAAATATGTAATTATATATGTGTTTTCTGATGGTCTTAGGCGACCTCTGTGAAAGGGTCGTTTGACCCCCCAAAGGGGTCACGACCCACAGGTTGAGAACCGCTGTTTTAGACTCTCATAGTTGCCAGGCTGCTTCCTGCCACAGGACATTTGCAGATACTAATTTTTCTTCTGAAATGTTGACCTCTCCTCTTTGTCTTATTAACTCCTACTCATTTTAAAAATCTTAGCTCAGTAGTCACTCATGAAGTAAACCTCCATCCTACTGAAATTTCCCCAAGTTAATTTACTAAATATTCACAGGGAATCATATTTGATTCTAAGCATTCACGTATTTTTTTATTGTAGGTTCATAGTAGTATGAGTATTGGAATAATGTTTCTTCTCTAGACTATAATCTCAGTGAGATCAGGGACCTTGTTTATTTTTACTATGGCATCCTAAAGGCCTAATGTAATGAATGGCACTCAACTGGGGTTCAACAAATACTTAAGTAAATGTCTGGAGAGTTAGTCTCCTTTTTTTTTTAAACCTCACCGAGGACATGCTTGGTAGAAGAAGGGTGGGAAGGAAGGAAGGAGAGAAAGAGAGAGAGAAACACATGTCCCAACCGGGGATTGGACCCCCAACCTGAGTATGTGGCCCAACCAGGAATTGAACCGGCAACCCTTAGGTTCGCAGGATAACAATCAACCAACCGAGCTACTCTGGCTGGGTGAGGGTTATTTATTTAATTCAAGTATGAGCAAAACAAATTCTTACCTTTTTTTATTTTTGAAGTGCTGTTACTTTTAAAAAGTGCTCAATTATTCCATAATTTAAAAAGGTGTGTGTGTGGGGGGGAAGGGGGTTTAGCCATAAAGTATTCACAGAGTTAGTGACACACCCTCCAGCTCTAGCCTAGAGAGCATAGAAATTAAAGCGGGAGGCCACTTAAAGAATGTGGAACTCATGGGTGCTGTGTAATATATAATTTAGAGAGGTTATCTACCCTAAGCCTTTTATTGTATTAAATGTCTGCAGCTAAGGAGAGATAGCTGGAATGCTATGGGGGAACTGAAGCTGATGTTTGGAGATGAGCAAGTACTGCTTTGGGTCCCTGTTGGTTTCATAGTTCCTGGATAATTTGAGTCTCAGCACTGTTATTTCCTGAGTGCCTACAGAATGCCAACAGAATAAACAAATGAGTACCACCCCCATAGAGCAAGAAATCTAGTCAGAGAGCCTGATATGCATTCATTAGACACTCAAATAACTGTACTAGTAAAAGTGCAACTGGCCCAAGTGCTCCCAAGGAAAAATAGCAGACATTACAAGAGGAGCATAGAAAGGCCCCATCAAAAAAGCTGGTGAAGCTCTCCTCAGGGATGAGCTGCAGTTAGCTGGCAGAAGAGAAGTTATTTTAGCAGTCCACTCAGGACAGAGCCTGTTAAAGGTCCTTCAAAGAAGACTCTTGGCTGAAGAGCCCGGGGAGAATGAGGTTAGAGAGTCAGGCAGTAGCGAGGCTGTGAGAGTCCCTGTCATTTTGTGATTAAAGTACCACATATTTTTAAAAATAGTTTCAGAAGCGAGAGAAGCAGTATTCAAAGAGACTATGAAGTGGTATTTTTCAAAATTGAAGCATCATTTAATTAACGAACACAAAAATATAAACAAACCCACACCCAGACATATGATAGTGAAAATATAAAATACTGAGAGTTATGATAAAAGTTTTACAACAATAAAAAAGGAACACTAAATATTTACACAGTAACAAAAATTAGGCTGACAGGTTTTCACACAAGCAATAGAAGCCTGAAGAAAATTTAGAAATGTGTTTCATAGTGAAAAAAAAGTAATTGCAATCATAATAGAATTTAACTCTCCTATAAGTGTGCAAGTGAAATAGACATTGGTAGACAATAAAGACAAAGAGAGTATACTTCTTATAGCTCAGTCTTGAAGGTACTGATAAGTGGCAATTAAGAGAAGTGTAAAAAGCCAGAAGAAGGAACTGAAATACAAGAATAATAGGCGGGTGAACAAAGAAATTGTTAAATAAGTAAATCAAAATATACACAGATTAGAAGACAATAATATACTAATGACTAATTTGAAAGAGGGTTAGAAAAATGTGAAACTAAGAATAGGAAAATACATGTCAGATTGGAGAACAGGCAGAATTGAAGCATTTTTGTTGTGTGCGCAAGAAATCAGTTTGTACCTGGCAGTGAGTAACTTTAGGCTTTACGCATGTGAAAAATTTTAGGACAACTACAGAAATAGCAGACAAACGTAAAAATTTCAAAATAATATACTGATTAGAGAGTGAGTAAAAAACTTGGCAAATCTAAAAAAGACAGATAATAGAGGAAAAAAGAATAGCAAATAGAAAAAGATTGCACAAGATAGTAGAAAAAATAACTTCAAATATATTAGTAATCATAATAAGAATAGATTAAAACAATTTATTAAAAAAGGGAGACAGAAATAGTGAATTTAGTGATAAAATCAGATATAGCAAACAAGTAACCAAATGAAATTTGATGCAGCTATATTAATATTTAACAAAAAAAACCCTTCAACCTCAATCTTTCTTAATCAAAACAGTTTATATCAATACTGATTTAGGAGAAACAATGAGTGAAACAAAATCAAGGGCTCATGTATATACAAACACACACATGCACACATACACACAGAAAAAAGGGTTTATAAAGAAGGAATTTCCCTAAGATGAACATCAAATTTTTTATAACCATGAAAATATACTCAATCTTAGTAATCAAGGTGGTACAAACTGAAGAAAAATGAGATAACATTTCATACTCAATAAAAATATGTCTGTTAATTCCAATTGTTGGAGATGATGTGGATAAATGTAAACTTTGAACATTACCAGGGCAAATGTAAATTCAGTCAGTTGAGAAACTTTTTGACAACATCCAATAATTTGGATAAGGTACACACCCTATGGTATAGATGTTCTGGAACAGATCCTGGACTATTCTAAAGAAACTCTACCATATGAGAAAGCATTGAGCCATTATCAACAAGACAAGCAATAACAAGTGTTGGAGAGTTTGTAGAATAAAGGGAACCCTCGTTCACTGTTGGTGGGAATGTAGACTGGCACAACCACTATGGAAAGCAGTCTGGGGATTCCTCAAAAAACTGAGAATATAACTACCATACAACCCAGAAGTCCCTCTCCTGGGTATAGGCCAAAAACCTTGAAATCATGTATTTGCAAAGATACGTGCACCTCTATGTTCATTGAAGCATTATTCACAGTGGCCAAGACATGGAAACAACCAAAGTGTCCTGCGATAGAGGACTGGACAAAGATGTGGCACATACATACAATGGAATACTTCTTAGCCATAAGAAAGGATGAAATAGAGCCATTTGCAACAACATGGATGGATCTTGAGAATATTATACCTAGTGAAATAAGTCACTCAGAAAAAGCTAAGAACCATATGATGTCACTCATGTGTGGGATATAAAACTGAAATGCGTGAACAGATGTACAGCATTGAGAAAGCACAAGGATATTCCTTGCATGTGTTGGTTTATTTTGCCATAGCAAAGAATTAGAAACAATCTAAAAATCTATTAGTGATTGGTTGAGAAAGTAAATGTAAAGTAGTTCTAATGAAGTAACTTGAGCCATAGGTATCATCAGGGATAAATCTCAAAAACCTGATGCTGAATAAAAAAGTTAAAAAACATATTCAGTATGTATATTGTTCATATACAGAGGCACAACTAGTTTAGTTTATACAATGTGAAAATAAATAATACACATAAATTTTAGGCAAGAAGGAAGAGGAATGGATACTGGGAAGCATCAGCTATACAGCTGAAATATTTCATTTCTTTTATAACTTGATATAAAGTGTTGATGTTTGTTAAGTCTGGATTCTATTTGTTACATTAATTTATTTATTTTCTGTCATGTGTGAAATATTTTATAATTTTAAAATGAAATAAATGTTTAATATGTGTTAAAGTTAGAAAGAAAAATAAAAGAAGTGATTCTTACAGCTGCCATGTGGAGAACATACTGAAGGGTGCTGCAATTTATTTAGTTAGACGCTAATTGCAGCCAAGTGAGAGATGAATAAATTAACCATGCAAGAAATATACTGTATACTTATTATTACCCTTCTATGTTTTGCTTAAACTATTTCCAAGTATCATATTGCAACAAAAGGAATCATAACCACAGGCATGATGAAATTAAAGTAAAAACAAAGTGAAAGTAGGACTAGAGGGGCAGATTGCAGATATTTGGAGGTGAGAAGACAGCATGACATCAATCATAAGTTTAAGAACATCCACATTTAAAAATATCATGTGCAAAGGAGAAATTTATATCTCGAATTTGAAATTCAGTTATCTGTCCAAGTAATTGTGACTACCCAGGTCTATGGAGGACTTTGCTAATGGGAGTGAAACAGAGAGATTTAAATAAAATAAATGTGTTGTGTTTGATGATTTCGGGAGGTTTCTCTTAGCCTCACATACAAGAAAGCTTTGGTCAGATTGTGGAACAAATGAAAATAATGATAAGTGTGATTTAGGAATCAAATGAGCTCAAGGTTTTCACATCTGGGAGAATATCCCTAAATCCTATACAATAAAAGCTTAATATGCTGAGTGTCTGGTTGACCGGTTGGCCATTCAACCAATCAAAGCATAATACGCTAATAATATGCTAAGGCCGCTCAACCACTCACTATGATGTGCACTGACCAGCCGGGGGCAGACGCTCCGACTGGTAGGTTAGCTTGCTACTGGGGTCTGGCAGATTGGGACTGAGCGTGACGGGCTGGACATGCCCTGGAGCCCTCCCGTAGCCCCACCCCGGTTGGCCAACCTCCCACGTCTCTCCCTGGCCCTGGTGGGATCCCTCAGCTTGGCCTGCACCCTCTCGCAATCCAGGACCCCTTGGGGGATGTTGGAGAGCTGGTTTCAGCCCGATCCTGCAGGCTAGGCTGAGGGACCCCACTGGTGCACAAATTCGTGCACCAGGCCTCTAGTATTTTCATAAAAGTGAAGCAGATTTGAAAGAAATTAAGTGATCTTATGAACTGAATTATTTGTGGGAATACAAATTTCAATTTATATTATTGTTATAAATATTAAACTACAAAGATTAAACATAAAACCGCTGTAGTGTTATCATCAGAGTAGTATTCAAGGTAGTCAGATTTACTTTAAATTAGAAAAAATTAGGAGCTCCTTTTCCTATGTTCTCACTGGGTTTTGTCCTTTTATTATTATAATTGCCTTAATATATTAGAACTGCCTATTTATGTGTGCTTTCCCTCAGAGCATGTAAGCATGTATTTCCACCTTTGTGTCTCCGGCAGAGAGCATAGTGATTGCACATAGTAGATATTCAATAAGCATGTACTGAGTGAAGGAACTGGGTAAATGTAGAGTCTGAGAAAAAAGTCTCTTCTTGTTCTACTTCCATTCCTCCCCAGAATACTCAGCTTAGGTGGGATTGTCAAAGTCTTCAACCCCACCAGTTCCACTTGGTCCAGAAGCACAGTAGAATGGATTAGATAGTGGAAATGGAAGGCAGAAATGGAGTTGGTGAGATGGTGAACTCTCTTCCTATGTCGTCTGACTCTTAAATCCTAGCTTCACAGCTTGGCAATAAGAGAACTTCCATTCATGCTCCAAATTAAGATAGTTTAAGTGTATATTTATCTTTAAATATTTATCTATATGGCTGCAGAGAAACCCTGCTTATCTTGCTTAATTAAATATCACATAATATATATGGTATATTTGAAAAAAGAAAACCCTCTTTCAACTTCAGTGAATCTTTCTCTCGGGCCTCCTCAGTAATAATTCTCCACCACCGATTTTCACTTACAAACTTAATGAAATGAAAGGGAGAATTTAACTCCAGCTTAAATCTGTTCAAAGAAATTTATGAATTCTTCTAAGATCTTTAATATTGATTTATGAAAACAAACACATTTTTTAAATTTGTGGCAAGAGCAGCAAAACACTGGAAAGAGAAATGAATGAAATCAAGAGAAAGAGAGGGGTAAAAACATGCCTCATCATACCTATTAGACCATGCTCAGTGGCTGAACACAAATGCAGGTTGACCCAAGAGGTTTGCCCAACAGAAACATACAGGATAGCAACTGGCAGATCAGTCAGACCCCTCCTGAGAGAGAAGAAGCAGGAAGTAGTGAAGTCACCTGTGGCTATTCCAACAGGGGGACAAGAAGGCAATGTCCCTCATATTCATAATCCACGTACTTCATTTTCATTTTTTAACATTATATCAAATTGTAAAAATCTATATTTATTCATGCACCTGTATACCTATCTATCCATCTGTTTATATCTATGCCACTGATATAGTGAAAGGATTAAAGTGAGTAATTCACCACATAGCTCATGGCTTTTGTGTTCCAATACTATATCACAGTATTTGTTATATACTGCATGGAATTAATATGTATGAGTAACTCCTGTAATTATTTTGTGAATGGTAGAATAACATTGAATTATACTTATGTTAAAAACAATTTAATACGTGGAAGCATTTAAATTATTCCAGAATTTGGTTAGTTCTGCTTTGGCAATTAGTTTTTTTTTTAATCTATAAGTATAAAAGGACCAATATGTATTAACAGATCAATAATAAAGATGCCATTGTTAGTGAACTTTATAGTAACACTAATGTATTTAGAGAGGTTTGAGAATGTAGTAAGGTATAAAATAATGCACAAATATAAAAAAGAAGACAAAATAAGAAAACTATTTGAAATATAAAATATAAATACTAAATTTAAAAAGAGTAAAAGAAAGCATAAAATATAAAATCTTAAAATAATTCCAATCATTAATTTGAAGAATTAAAGGAAAATTCAAGAAAAAGTTAAAAGTTATAGAGAGCAGGAAAATCAATTCTGGAGCTTTAATGACTATATAAGGGGTTCCAGAAAAAGAAAATAATAATGTGGGATGGCAAATTAAAGAAATAATAAAAGAAAAATTCCATAGCTTCAGACAGAAAGAGCCAATTGAGTACTAATCTGGATGAATGAAAAAGAAAACAAAAGCGCCCTAACCGGTTTGGCTCAGTGGATAGGCCTGCAGACTGAAGGGTCCCAGGTTCCATTCCGGTCAAGGGCATGTACCTTGGTTGCGGGCACATCCCCAGTAGGGAGAGTGCAGGAGGCAGCTGATCGATGTTTCTCTATCCCTCTCCCTTCCTCTCTGTGAAAAATCAATAATATACGTATTTTTAAAGAAAACAAAAGCAATCATGTACCAAGCAAACATGGGACACCCGGAAAGAAATGGAAATCAAATAATCATCATAGTTTCTTCAGGATGAAAGATGATGAAAGCTATTTTAACAGTAACTTCAAAGTTCTGGTGCAAAATGATTTCAGCCACTATTTTCTCTACTTGGCTAAATGAACAACCAATTGTAATGAAAAAGTAAAATATTTTTAGATGTTAATGAAAAGACTTCCTTTGCTTCTGGTCTTCAAAAGTTAAGAATATACTGTAGTGTAGATTTTAATAAAATCCAAGAAAGGAGGAACACACAGGGTCCAAGAAATATTATGACTAACACAGATGTCTGAAAACAAAGAAAATAATTTAAGGATGACAACTATACAACAGTCCCTAAAAAGCAATTATTCTGAACTAAAACAGGAAATCAGAGGCTCCAAGAAAAAATAATAATACACTGTAGTCAACAGGTCATATAACTGAAAAGTTGTCACACATTAGTGATATGAAGAAGTGAATTATTGCAGGTGGATGATGACAATAATGGTGTGCAAGAAAAGGATCCATTTGAATCTTGAATTTCCTTCAGAGAGGTTCAAGTTTAGGAACACAAGCTTACTAATAAACTTACTTCTTTATATATTCATTAAACATTGTTTCATTGCACTTGCACTACTGAGATACTGATTATTAATGTTTCTTTTCAACATATGGGCAAAATAAAAAAGGACTCACTCTTCATCTTCCATAAGGTGAGTCAAATAATATGGATTGAAGTTGTGTGTTTTTTTAAAAGTGCTTGAGCATATTATTTAGATAGCTAACTATCTGGAAAACAAAGACAAATAAAAGGGGTTTCTCTTGGGAACAGGCCTAGAAATAGGATGGAAATGAAAAAGACAGTGGGTTTTACTTATACATTCATATGCAGAATTTGATTTGGAGATTGGGAAGCATGTGCATGTATTAGCCTGATAATAGTTAAAATCATATGCAAGAAAATCAAAGAAAAAGGGTGAACTAGACACAATTCTCTTCCATGTAAACTGATGATTACTGTACAGTGTGATATGTGCAGTGGTAAAGGATGGGCAAGTATGGTAAAAGAGATTGGTAAAGGAGAGCAGCAAAATGGGCTCCTTCCAAGGAGGTCAGTTGGTAGCTTTGGACAATGATAACTTCAAACCACGTAATATCTGACAAATGTCTTGAATGATAAAATAAAATTTAAAATTTAAAGGAAAAGGTATTTCTTGGCAGAAGCCATAGCATGTGCAGTGGTATTAAAGAATAAGGTGGTTCAGGAATCTACACTAATAAAAGAGAAACATGGTAATTAGCATACAACCGCTACCCTTCCCAGTGGCTAATCAGCATATCCTTATGCAAATTAACTGTCAGCCAAGATGGCGGCCGGCAGCCAGGCAGCTGGAAGCGAACATGAGGCTTGCTTGCTCCAGGGACTGCAGACTCCAACGTTCCCCGCCTGACTTGCCGGCCTCTGAGTTGCAACTCTAAGAAACTATGTACTATGTTGCAAATGTAGAAGCTAAACAAAACCCCAGAAATCAGCTTTCAGCCTGCCGGGATCTCAGAGCTGAAGTTATACATTGTTTCAATTATAGAACGGCAAACAAACCAGATACGAAGCCTCAGAGCTAGAGCCAGAGCTAAAGCTGGCCCAGAATAAAATTAAAAAAGAGAAAAAAAAGGAGCGGTTGGGAGCTTCAGTCAACAACCGCCAGCCTGAAAGCAGCCCTCAGCCCCTCACCCAGACTGGCCAGGCACCCCAGTGGGGACCCCCACCCTGAAGGGTGTGTGACCAGCTGCAAACAGCCATCATCCCCTCATTCAGGCTGGCCAGGCACCCCAGTGGGGACCCCCACCCTGATCCAGGACACCCTTCAGGGCAAACCAGCCTGCCCCCAGGCCTCTATCCTATATAGTAAAAGGGTAATATGCCTCCCAGCACCGGGATCAGCGGAGCCGCAAGGCCTCCTGGCACCGGATCAGTGTGACAGGGGGCAGCGCCCCAACCCCCTGATTGGCCCTGCTCTGTGGGTGACAGGGGGTGGCGCCGCAACCTCCCCATCGACCCTGCCTTGAGTGTGACAGGGGGCGGTGCCCCAACCCCCCAATCGGCCCCACCCTGAGCGTGACTGAGGGTGGCATCGCAACCTCCCGATCCGCCCTGCTCTGTGCATGACAGGGGGCGGCGCCCCAACTCCCCAATCAGCCCTGCTCTGAGCCCGACCAGGGGCTGCACCTAGGGACTGGGTCTGCCCTCTGCCACCGAGGAGCAGGCCTAAGCCAGCAGGTCGTTATCTCCTGAGGGGTCCCAGACTGCAAGAGGGCACAGGCCGGGCTGAGGGACTCCCCCCTCCCCCACCGAGTGCACAAATTTTTGTGCACCGGACCTCTAGTCCTATATAATAAAAGGCTAATATGCAAATCAACCGAACTGCAGAATGACCGGTTGCTATGATGCGCACTGACCACCAGGGGGCAGACGCTCCACGCAGGAGCTTCCCCCTGGTGGTCAGTGTGTCGCTCAGCCAGAAGCTGGGCTCATGGCTGGTGAGCACAGTGGTGGTCCTCTCCAACCTCCGCGGCAGTCAGACATCTCCTGAGGGCTCCCGGGCTGCGAGAGGGCACAGGCCAGACTGAGGGACTCCCCGAGTGCACAAAGCTTGTGCACTGGGCCTCTAGTAAGAGATAAGTGTGAAAAGGCAGAGAAAGGCCAGGCTGTGGGGGGCCCTGTAAGCCATGTTAAAAAGTTTAGATACCTTAAATTATAATTTTAAAGATAAGTCCCAAAAAGGTTCAAATTTGTGACACTGTCACAAGACTACAGATGGACACACATGTTTTAGTAGGTTCATTTCTTCTTAACTCTACTTATTCATAGCCATAGCATGGACAGTATATAGATAGCACAGCTCTAAATATAAAGTTCAACTACGGATATGATTTGTCAAAATGTTATTGGACCCCAGCCGCCTTGGAAAATTACACAAGTTTCTACAGTTTTATGTTACTTGAAATACTAAATGTTCTGAACATTTTAAATCTACAATATTCTAAACTAAGATGTTAAATTTTTTTAAACTCTTAACACAATGCCATAACATTGCCTCATAGACCTGTAAGCATTTTTGAAGGAAGCAAAAATTCTTCACATTAGTATACACAATTTCTATTTATCACATACCCATATGCTTATTGTTTAGAACAAAGAAACAAAGCAGTTAAGTATTAAGGGGAAAAGTGCTATAAAGCACAGTTTCACTTCATATAGTCAAAATGTACTAAACATAATGATTGCTTCATCTAAGTCCCACATTTATTTGTCTATCAAGTTTCAGTGAGTGAGGTAGTTGCTACTTCTCTTTCCCCGGTGAGAATCATTACCCATAGATTCTAATGGTGGAAATAGCATAGCTCACTTTAATTTGTTTTCATAAGGTATCTCGTTATTTTAACAGGAAACATGCTCCTACTGAGGCTGCCTATAAAGTATGGAAAAGGAAACATCCCTTATCATCATTTGCTTTAACAGCTGAATAGATGTAAAAGGCTCATCTACTTGCCTTTTGTGAGTCTACACTTCAAAATGATTCCATTATGTTAATGATGTTCAGGAGGAAGCTGTAACTCATGATCATGGAACTGTAAACTTTGACACAAGCTTATAGCTCACAATCTCTGTATCTTTTTGCATTTGTAAAAGTACAAATGAAATAAACCTCAGGTTATGTATTATATCCCCTATTGATGTTTAACTAGCTCAACAAAAATATTCTATAAGCATCATGAGTAAGCATGCGAGAATAAAACTCCTCTCCACCCAGTTCACTCTTTCTCCCATTTAATCCAGTCTCTGCATTACAGTCAGACTGGGCTTTCTTTAAATATATACATACTTTTATATATAAAACTTATATATGATTAAACCTGAAGTGTGGTAAGGTCACAATGCTCCTGGGTCCTGCTTGCCACACTAGAAGGCTCTTGAGCCACTCGTACTTATAGCTTACAGTTTGGTGCAAGTTTATAAACTTTTGAGGGGATGAATTTGGGCTATAAATAAGCTATGTTCATGGAATTTCTAATTTCTTTTTGTCTTTCAATGTATACATTAACACACATATCTTAAAAGTATAAGATACTTTCACTAATAACTGTTGAAGAAGGACATTAAAATCATATAGTAAAATAAACTTGCAAGATTATAAAGCATTTTATTTATTAATATCACTAAAGAAATATTGATATATATATATATTAAAATGACACTGACATATGTCTCTACTTCGTACATCTCAGATATTGAGCTAAATGATTAATGAATAATGTAAAGAACAAAGAATTTAGTGTATTAGACTATTGTTAAGTTATCTTAGAATTTATGAAGAATATTAAATTACCTGCCAAAAAATATCAGAAAAACTCTATTGCTCTTTTCCTTGGTATCTCATGCACATAATTATAATCTATAATGATAAAAGTGTAATATGCTAATTAGACTGGATGTCCTTTCGGACGACGTTCCGGACGAAACTGGGGCTGCGAGGGAAGCCCGGTCCTGGGCACCAGAGGGAAGCCAGTGCTGGCAGCCGGGGGGAAGGAAGGCCTACTCTTACAAAGATTTCATGCACTGGGCCTCTAGTGTAGAAATAATAGCCTTTATCAAAAATTCAAAATGATATTATGAGAAATACCGATATTGATAACACTGGAATTAGCATGTAGGACATTTGGATGTAATTTTAATTTTGACTGTCACTAGTTGTGTGATGTCAAAACTAATTCTTTTCTTACTGGCATTAGTTCTCTACTTTAATTAAAAAAACAGAAGAAGTAGAAAGAACAAGAATCTGTCTATGGTATCTGTTATAAGTGCTATAGTACGAGCAGGTATAAAATGTTTTTGGAGCAGAGAGGCAGGAACAAATAATTTTACCAGGGAGGAAGAAAAAATGCCAGGCAAAGTCTTGGGAACAGGAAATATTTAATATGGACTTTGAAGGATCAGGTAGAAAATAGTAGAAAAGCACTCCAGGCACATGAAAATGAAAAGTAAAGGAAGGAAGATTTGAAAAATGAATTGAGATTTCCCTAATAGGAAGGCATTCAACATGGCAGACTGTAAGGAATGTGGCATGTGTGTGTGTGTGTGTGCCTTTGAGTGTGTGTGCGTGCATACACACATCTAGGGGAATGTTTAAGAAATGGAGAGGCAAGCTAGGAAAGGTGTGTAAAGACAGAAATAGAAAGAGATGCAGGTGAAGAAGTGCAATAATGCCTAAAGGTCTTCAATACCATGCTAAATATCATGAGTTTGGCCTTTACCTGCAAGTAACACTCAAAGTTCAAACAGAAAAGTGATGTGAGCAACCACAATTTTACGGAATCTCGAGGAAGTGGAAACCATTGCCATAAAGCAAGTCATTACAAACCGATCCAGAGACGGAGAAACATTGATCAGATGCTCAAACCTCAGAGGGAAGGTAGGGAAGGGTGGGGGTAAGGGGTAGAGATCAACCAAGAGACTTGTATGCATGCATATAAGCATAACCAATGGATGCAGATAACAGAGGGTGAGGGTGAGGGCAGGATTGGGAGGGTGCGGGGGCAATGGGGAGATAACCACACATTTGTAATACCTTAATCAATAAAAAAATGTGAAAAAAATTATTACTTTCATAAGAAAGCTAGGGAAATCTATGAAAAATTACACAAATGGTTAGGTTATAGCACATTATTTTTACATTAGTAAAAACATTTTGGAAATCTCTAAAGCCCACCTTTAAATATCTTTCCCAGTTAGAAAAATACCTAGTCTGACTCAATTATGATGAGAGTGTGCTTAGCATGAACACAGATGGGGACATTATCCTTGGGTTAATAAATGGATGCAAGCAGCATGACATGCCCCTTGGTGCCTGAGTTCTAGCACTCGCAATGGAGTAAGGGAGCTGCATTTTAAAGTATAGCACCTTCATGTGTGATTTAATGGACCACAATGTATGAGATGAAAGAGAGGGGGGATTTAAAATTTGGAATCCTTTTAGAATTGTCTTCCCAAGCATTTTTCTCCATTGTCATATGGCTCCAGAGGTATTTCATATAAATAAATTACACATAATTTGAAAAACAGTGAAAAGTTTCACCACAGGCAGCCAACACCAATTTAAATCTGTTAGAACTTTGAAAATTGATCTTTCATGGCTCTCATTCTGCTGAAAAATCCCTGGAAGACTTCAACATGATTTTGTTTCTTTACAAAAACAGAGTATTCATAGCAATCGTAGTCCCATCGTTTAGTTCAAATAAAACTGTTGGCAAAAGTACTATAAATATATATGTTCTATAAATGATTTAGAACAAACAAAATGTGGAGTATTTTTCTAACACTTTTAAAATATTAAGGCAATGAACATATGAAAACTGTAAAGCTTATCCCACCTGTGAATTTGCATAATTGACTATTTTTCACTTTTTAAAATGTGAAACATTGCCTAACCCACATACAATGTCAAATATTATATATTTTGCTTATAGTCAGGATAAGATTCTTGCATACTTTATACATTATAATGACACTTAAAAGTTAGTAATTATATAGCTAATCTTTGGTAGCTATATAAACTTCATTGTTAACCTTCATAATTATACTTTCACTTGTAATATCTCTCTCTCTCTCTCTCTCTCTCTCTCTCTCTCTCTATATATATATATATATATATATCAAAGCCCTCTAGTGGCCAAAATTGTATATAATTCTACTGTACTAATAATTATTTTTTAAAAAATAATTAGCATACTTGTTACATTAATATAAATTCCATATTTTTAAAAATATAAATTCCTCTGTTCCTAAGGTCTAATTTAACAAAAAGGTAAAATAATCGTGCTATTTAATTGAATATCATTAAGAAAGGAACTTTTAAAAATATGCCATATACTAGTAATAAGAAACTTTGAAATAGTGTAAATAAAATGTTTTAAAATTTCAAAATTTAAATGTGGAGAATTATGTATATGGATTTTAAAAGACATGATTTTCTTATGTACAAACCAATAACTATAACATGATGAGTATTCGGAGTAATTTATGATAATAAGCCATTCATATAATTTACATAGAACTATATGATAGATGTTTACAAAGTAATATGGCATTTTTGAATATACTACAAAGTAGTGATGTTAAATTTAACGAGGGGAGGTGTATGTATACATTGAAATAAAGAAGGGAAATATGGTGAATAGTACAGGACATGATTGTCTCAAGGAAACACAGAAATAGGGCCTCGTTTGTCCTTTTCAAACGATTTCAAAAGAAGCTAGAAATATTGATTTTTATGTGACATCTATAGATTTTTTTTCAAGCACTGGTGCAATTTTAAAAAATGATGATGCACGTCCAGCCAAATCTGTATGCAAACATTACCCCCATGTGAGACCCCTGGCTTAATAGCGGCAATGTCATTATATGCATACACCAAAGTGAGTCCCTTTTTTGCACATTTGGCACATTAGAAGAAAAATATTTGGACAAACCTTTCTCAAAATTAAAGTACCTGAATTAGCCTTTCTATAGCAAGTAATTAACAAAAGGCATCCTACTTGCTGGAGAGTCATTTTGTCTTTTAAAACATTTTTTCCAACCTTTCATGGCCTCATCACATGTAGGAAGATGTGCATATATAGTCACTCTTTCCAGGTCTATGGCATGAGCATGTTATGGCAGATAAGGATTTGTCTACTTCTTGATATATTCACTACATTAATAGATATATCTATAAATATGTTTATTTTTAAAAAGTAAATCAATTTTGCAACTTCAATATTTATTATTCATAAACAGAAATTATCTACAGTCCACCTCAGAATAGGCAGTAACACAAGGGTGTCAAAATGTTACTAAGGAACTTTCTATTATAAGCTACTTTTAAAGAATTACTTAGCAAAAAGTGCTGATTGCTGACAGTCAAAACCAACAGATTAATAAACCAATTCCCCAGAATATATATGAAATATATATGTGAAAGGCAAAATTTTTTTCAGATAGGATAAAAGTGAAGTTTTAACACTGAAAAATCATAATATATAATCTTCTAATTAAAATTTTCTATCTAATCTCATTTTCCTTAATGTCAAGTGTTTTGACATGAGCTAAAGAACATCTACTTAAGACAGAATGATGAGGGATAGATTCTCTAGGAAACTATGAAAAGAGAGACGTTTCTAGGTAAGAAGAGCAAAAATGGTAGGAAGTGTGCACTGAATAAGAATGAAATGTCAACTTTTCAACTGTTTCAAACTTTTCAGCAGCATGCATGCATTACTTGTACTTATAAAGAGTGAGGTCACAGTAAGTTCAATACAGTAGAATCTCTTTCCTCAGCAACAAATAACAAATAGAAAAAACATTTGATAACAGAAACCGAAAAAGATAGTGCTATCTACTGTCTTAAATTTGAAATACTCTCAGCCAAAGAAAAAGAGATGTTGTTCTTTGCAATTTAATATTTTTAAAAATTTATTTCTTCTTCTTTATTGTTGAAAGTATTACTTATGTCCCCCTTTTCTCCCCATTGACCCCCTTCAATCAACTCTTCCCCCGCCCCCAGGCCTTCAGCACCCTATTGTCTGTGTCCATGGGTTATGCATATATGCCTAGAAGGTCTTTGATTACCTCCCACCCACCACCCTCCCCCGCTTTCCCTCTGAGATTCTGCACTCTATTCCATGCTTCCATGTCTCTGGATCCATTATATTAGTTTCAGGTATACAACATAGTGATTCAACATTGATATACCTTACAAAGTGATCGTCACAATAAGTCAAGTTACCATCTGTCACTGTACATAGTTATTACATTAATAACTATATTTCTTGTGTTGCACATTACATTCCTGTGGCTTATTGTATAACTAGAAATTTATACTTCTTAATTCCCTTCCACTTCTCCATCCATCCCAGAGATAGGGTTTTAACTCAACTTAATACAAATCTTTAAACTGGCCTTCATGCCTCAGGATGGCTCTAGGAAAGTAACAAAAGTCCTCACATTTTCACAAATATGTATGCCAAATATGAAAAAATGTGCAGGATTGCCTAAAAGAGGATGCTGCACTAAGTAAAGTAAGTGAGGGCTGAGTGATGGACCCAGCTGCACTGGGGCCTGGCTCACCTGTAGGAATAATACAACACAGAAAGACATTTCTCCATAAGCCCATGGTAAATCCCTGAGTACAACAGCAGACTTAACTGGAACACAGACTTGTTCTACAATGGGAGAGGGTAACGTCATGATTTCTCTCCATCCATACCCCTTCCCCATCTCCCCCAGGCCTTCGAGCCGTAGGACTGTGGCTAGAGCATGAAACAGGCTCACCTTCACATTGCAGCTTGCCTGGGAAGATAAGTCAGACTTACACATGATGGGAACATGGTAAGGAAAAGTCACCACACTGCTTGAGGCCCAAGGGCAGTTCCAAGCAGAGCTGTTCAAGTTAAGCAACATGGCATGGTGACTATCAACACTATTGTGGCAAGGGGGAAATGATAAGAAACGACAGGTGAAGAACTCAGTCTGGAAGAAATGGAAGAAAATTTTCCCTGAGTGCTTTGTA
>NW_005871048.1:8018475-8029229 GCF_000147115.1 Myotis lucifugus
GGGGCGGACCCAGGCCTGTAGGGGGAGGGCAGTTGGGGCGAACCAGCCAGGCAAGGGAGGGCAGTTGGGGGTGATGAGGCCTGCAGGGGAGGGCAGTTAGGGCGACCAGGCCTGCAAGGGAGGGAAGTTGGGGGCATCCAGGCCTGCAGAGGAGGGCAGTTGGGGTGATCAGGCTGGCAGGGGAGTGCAGTTGGGGGCAATCGGGCCAGCAGGGGAGCAGTTAGGCATCAATCAGGCTGGCAGGGGAGTGGTTAGGGGGTGATCAGGCTGGCAGGTGAAGCAGTTAGGGGCAATGAGGCAGGCAGGCAGGCGAGCAGTTGGGAGCCAGCAGTCCCGGATTATGAGAGGGATGTCCGACTGCCGGTTGAGGCCCGATCCCACAGGGATCCCGAGGGGTCCCAACTGGAGAGGGTGAAGGCTGGTTGAGGGACACACCTCCCCCCAGTGCATGAATTTTGTGCACTGGGCCTCTAGTATATATCATAAAATATAAGAGAGGAATTAAAGAACCAAAGAAACAAAATGAGTTCTCAAATACAATCATTACTAAGCTGATAAAACACAAACAGAAAGATAGAGAGTAGACATGATTGAAATTGAATGATTAAGATAGAGTGAAGGCCTGATACAATCAGTGTGACTGAAAAAGGGAAAAACCAGAGATTTCAGACAGGCATGCCCTTAACATTTTCAGGGTCTGGGGTAAGAATAAAATACCACATATTGAAATATTAAACAATCATAATTTCAATCTATTAAAATATTTAAAATGTTTACATTTTCTATCCTTCTACCTTAATAAATATACTTTGATAAAAAGACCTGAAAGGCCATGTTTAAATTCAGAATTTTTGGACAAGTCAGCATTCCATGTCAGAGGCTGGCAGTGAAGAAAAACATGCTCCAGGCCCGCCACCCCACTTTTCCCACCCTGGTCTTTCTTTCACCCTGACGGGCCTCACATGTACATATGTAGATTCCCCAGCACATCTTCCCAAGCTCTGTGAATGGTCTCTGCACTCAGTCAACCTTCGGCTAATCCTTGGGTCTAAGTATAACTGTACCAGTGGGCTGGTCTGTCCTCAGAAAGAAAGATCAGGCCAGGAAGCTACTACAAGTCCTGGACATGTGTTTGGAGCTGATGGGTGGGGAATCCCGGGGTCTCGGGTACTGTAGTATGATCTAGATGGGAAATACAGACACCGGTGGACACGGCTGCTTTGCCCCACTTCGCGGCCAGTGGAGGGCAGGTTGGAGTGCTCTTCAGCACAGTTTCCAAGGCAAGGATCTCTTGCTTAAGCCTAAAGGCAGTATTGATTGCAGACATTAGAGAGGAAATAATAGATACAGAGGAAATGCATATTGATATACATCATAAGAAATATTGGTTTTTCTAGTAAATAGACTCCATTCATATGCAACAGAAAAATTAATGTATTGAAAAGACTAATTTCTCTGAAGGGAGGAAATGACTGCATTTGGCTATTTAAACTTCATAGGATACTCGAGTAAAATCTGTTGGTGAACAACTGCCGCGAAGAAATGCCCTGCATGTCAAGGATAGGCTTCAGGCAGAAGGCACAGATTAAGTTCCATGGAGGAATCAATTTCTTTTCGAGATAAGACAAAATCTGCCAGGGGAGGCAGGCGGCGGAAGCCAAAGGAAAAATAAAGCCATCCGGGGACTGCACAGGCCCCTGTGGACCCCTGGCATGGACTCTGGACAGGCCACTGCTAAACGCACACACACACACACACACACACACAACTTCCCGGGAGGAAAACCAGGCTGGTGGCACTTTCCCAGAGCAACCTCAAAGAGCGCAGCTGGGGCAGCAATGTACCAAAGTTCTGAAGGAAAGAGAGTGACAGAATTCCCGGCCAAGCTGCTGTGCAAGTATGAAGACAACAGATACAACAATCTCAAATGTAAAATACCCCCAGGAGATAGGAAACACCAAAATTCACCAACCCCCAAATGACAGGAAAGCTGAGGTGAAAAAACATAATCAACATTCCAGGGTCAGGTGTGCACATTCCGAAGGAGAAAATACATACCAGAGCATCTTAAAAATTATTCTTCAAGCACAGAGACAACGGACAGAGATTTCAAAGTGTCTAAGAACACAGAGACCACAGAATCCCTTGAATACTTCTTTAAAAGCAAACACATACACATAAAAAGAAAAGCAACAAAATTTATTTGACAATATACTTAACAGCAAGGGATCCTATCCAACATGAAAAATGAGATTTCAAATCCATTTTTTGCTTTTGATATTTCATAACCATTCAACAAAATCATATGTAAAATAAATTTATAAATTATGCCATTTATGCAAATTCTAAAAACACACACTGACTAATATTGTCATAAGCACCTATGAAGTAAAAGTTCAAAAGCACACAAAGGGAGGACGAGGTCTAGCAACACCTTTGAAGAGGAGGAGACTAGGTTGGGAGCAAGAGACTCAGGGGTTTTGCTGTATCTGTCTGGGTTAAATAGGAAAAAGGAGTTCCTAGGCAAACAAGAATATTCATGAAATCTTGACCATTGGTCCTATGTGCCTATTATTTTCTGTACTTTTCTACATGCTTAAAAACATTCAGACGTAAAATGTTTTAAGAGTGCAAAGCCTGAAGAATGTATTAGCTTGCTTTAGCATGTAGAAGTTTTGAACATTTTAGTTGTGTAGCATGTGAAGTCATCAAAATGCAGATTCTCTGTTAAGAAAACAAATAAACAGAAAGAGGACCATGGCAAGCTTCCTTTGCAACGATGTCTGTCCATGAAAAGAAATTCATTACAGAATATGCTGCCACTAACATATTATTTAAAATGTGTTGATAACAGCAAAAACTGTTCATAAGAAATATGATTTCAAATTTAAAAACAACTGCAACATATATGTTTGGGGACCAGAAGATAAAAAGGTTGATATGTTTATTGTAAAATGCTTATTTTGCCTAAAGTGGCCAATGTATTTATATTGTCCTTATGCTAGTTTCATAATTTTAGGATGCGTTGGTAATGAAGCACTCATCTGTTACCGAGCTCCACACTCAAGATTGCTTAGGAAGTATTCCAAGATATGAGTCAGAGCAACTTGACTTGAGAGTATGTGTGGCAGATGCATGCAGTAAGAAGTACTACAGCTCTGAGCTGAAGGACATGCTACTGACCTGCTCAGTGGCCTGAAGGTGGAGGTGACCTGGTTATAAAATGTCATCTCTTTAACACCAAAAGATCGGTTCAATGGTCCTTTCCCAAACCTTTGTGAGTTAAACTATGCTTTTTTCTGCTCTCACTGTGTCTCTTTTAGACCCAAATGCCCAAGAAATAGAACAGACATCATAATTTCACCAGCCTAGAAGATGACAGAAAAAACTGTGATGAAAGTATTAGATCAATATTCAGGGGCAGCACTAGACATTCTGAAGAAAAAAAATATATTACCAGAGCATTTCCTTCAAATAGAGAGACAACTGGTAGAAAGTCTCAATAATCTAAGAAAACACAGACTACAAGATCTCTTGAACACTGTAGTCAAAAAATAAATAAAAATAAATATGATCTTTGACAAACTCTAACTACTAGGCTCTCGAATCAAATGGGGTCACTTTTGAACTTCTCTTTTGTGGGGCCAGTTCTTATGATAATCATGTGTGTCCTATTAATTCTTTGGAATTTTAAAAGTAAACTAAACTAAATTTTGAGACTCTAAAGGAACTATCCCCTCTCCAGAGAGAGAATGAGAGAGAATGAATCCATGCTCTTGAGTCTAACCAGAGAGAGCAAAGTAAGACATTGGAAAGAACGAGAATTTCTTTGAACTTTTAGATAAACAAGAGCAAGAAATTTGATTGCAGTCTATATGTCTAGATTAGAACTTAAAAGAGGATCAAATATCAAACAATTTTGTACTCTAATAATTGGAAAATAAGAGCAGATTTATAAATAAAGTTGGGGCATCTTACTTGGCATTTTATTATTGGAGTCTTTATAAATTTTATATCCACATATTGGAGTTCCATATGCTTACGTATTACTGGAGTATCTTATTTTTATCAAATTATAAAGCTTCTGTTAGACAATGTAGTTTTAATGTTGCAGGGAAAATATGCAAGAAAATTCTATAGTTGAAGCTGTATATAAATCAATGAAATTTAAATCACTAATATTTCATTTTCTGGTATGTGTCTACTAGGTAGAGCTTTCAGGTCACAAAAGATAATTGCGATCATTATTTCCAGGAGGTTATGAAAGATACAATGGTTGGTACTGATATAGCAGCCTCATAAAGGTAGGAAGAGGATTGTCCTAATGAAATGAAAACTTCCTCCCCATAAGGAACATTCAGACCCCTTAATAGTTAATTCTTAATGGTTAAGTCCCATAGATAGAAGAACAAAAACAAAGGTTTAGGGGCAAACATCTAATGTTTCAGTCCTGTGGAGTCCTAGTTCTCCATGTCCTCAGTTCTGCCTCAGGGAATTGGAATATACAGGAGAAAAGCTCTTCCTTTTCCCTTCCTCTTGTGAGTAAGCTATATGCAGAGCACACATCTGTTCAGCCCCAGGTGCAGGAGAGCAGCCCCTGCCTCCATTGTGTGAGGCTCAGTGGGTAACCCTGGGATTAAGCACTTGGACTAACGCATGCCTTCAGACAGTGATACACTGTTAATTGTTTAACAACTGGCTCTCCAGGGGAGAAAAAGGCCCTGATGGATATATGACATTTGCCAATTTCCATGGTGTGAATACTTCTACCAACGTGATGTCATAGAAAACTGAGTTGGGAAGGTGTATGAACAATCTCACAGTCTCTATGAGCTGGCTGGGGCAGAACACTACACCTTAGTGTCTTTCTAAAAGCTGGCTTTCATCAGTAACTTAGGTGATATTTTAGCCTCAAGCTGTTTACTCTGAAGTTTAATTTCTCAATTGGTTTAAAACCTGAGTTGCCAAGAGGAGTGCTAATCATTTGTCTCCCTCAAATACTGTAATATATAGGCCATTTCTAATTTACCCTTAGAGCTCTGTGAGCAATATAGTAACCGAACCCTACTATACACTTAACAAATGAAAATGAATGTGTAAGTCTGATTTTGTGATTGTGTAGCTGTTTGCATAGGTCACTAGTTATTAATATAAGGAAGAAAGCAAAAGGGAATCAATAATAAGCTTAATAACCTGGAAAGCTGAATCGGGTATCAGGACAACATTCCATCCAGTTTGCTGGGAAATTAGCATAAGCAGACTCACTCACACACTCCAGGGAACTGCCTCCTGGGAGACTTAATCCTCAGAGTGGACAGAAAATCTCTCCGGGATTGCTGCTGGCCTGGTACTGAATTCCCAGAGGGAGGGGAAGGGGAAATTCCTCTGTTAGGCACAGGTACAGTGGAAACCAGATGACATAACAACTTTTGAACATGACCAGTGAGAGCCAGGGTGACAACATAGAGGGGCAGAGCCTCGCCTGAGAAAAACTAGAGAGGTCATCAGATTGGAGAGAGGGTGTGGAACCTCAGTAGGTCCAGGAAAAGGGTTGGTCGGGACTCAGGCCCAGGAACATTCAGAAAGTTGGGTTGGATGTTTGGAATGGCACCGTGTTCTTTACCAAGAACCAGGAAAATATTTGGAGGATTAACAGGAGTCTCATGGCAGGTGCTTCTAGAGCAGTGGTTCTCAACCTTGGCTGCACATGAGAATCACGTGGGAATCTTTTTAAAATCCTGATTTCTGGGCCTCATCCTCTGGAAATTCTGTTTCTTTATTACTAATGTTATGGCCTCACCCCATAACAAAGAAACAGAATTTCCGGAGGATGAGGCCTAGCAATCAGGATTTTAAAAAGATTCCCAGGTGATTCTAATGTGCAGTCAAGGTTGAGAACCACTGTTCTAGAGCCTTTCCGCCCTATTCGTCCCGTCCCCAAGGTGTATTAATTACCTTAACCCCAAATAAAACCTTGCCATCACGTTTAAATTTCTCCATGCACGTGCTGTTTGAAATTCTTTTCTCTTGACACCACAAAAGGACTCATTTTCACCAGTAATAGAGGGGCATTTCCATATATCATAACAATGTGTAACCTTCATTCAAATAGTCTAGACTCTTTTGTTAAAGAATCATTTGGCTACTACAAAGGTAAATGCAAACATTTCCCATTATGAGCCCACAGGAATAAAAATATTGAGTTCTTTTACTATTAACCTCAAATATTTTTATAAAAAACACTGAGATGTGTTTTGTTCACCGACATATAATAAATGTAGACTGAATAAAATAAAGTCCCAAATAGTTTAATACTGAAACATTAAGCACAAAAATATGGCATATGTATAATATAAATCAAGAGTTGCTATTTAAAGTTTTATATTTATAAATAGAAATTATATACGTGGCTATTTTTAAAAATTGGTAATAAGCTACTTTGGCAAGGTGTATATAAATATATCAACTTAAATATGTCTCTTTTATAGCTTATTTGTAATCATAGTTAATTACTAGATTTTAGATGTTGACATCCATACTCACAATTATTTTCCCCCTATTCGGGTATGTTTGATAAGTACTTAAATGTTTTTCAGTCATTACTACTATTATAAAGCATTTTTACTTTCTTTAGAGCTCAATGTGATGAGAGACTATGGAAAAAACAAAAAATGTTTTTCATGTAATAGTTACCACCCTTCACACTTACATCTTTAATAAAAAAGAGATGCTGGCCCTGACTGGTTTGGCTCAGTGGATAGAGCGTCGGCCTGCAGACTGAAAGGTCCCAGGTTTGATTCCAGTCAAGGGCATGAACCTTGGTTGCGGGCACATCCCCAGTAGGAAGGTGTGCAGGAGGTAGCTGATGGATGTTCTCTCTCATCGATGTTTCTAACTCTATTCCTCTCCCTTCCTCTCTGTAAAAAATCAATAAAATATATTTTTTTAAAAAAGAGATGCTGTAAGAAGTGACCAGACAACTGAGCCAAAGACCAGCAAATATACTACCTTAAATTAGCAACACAATTCAACTCTACTCAGTGGACCTCTTCCTCCATGATGCCGAGTGATAGTATAATTGCAGGTTTTTAGTCAGTAGAAATTAAAATACAATAAAACTCTGTCATTATGTGGCAAGTAAGGTCCAAAAGACTGATTCGTGGAAAAGGTGGTAATGATATTGCAAGGATAATAAAAAGAAACAGATAAGTCTAAACAGCTAGCAGGTTTGGAATTCTATGGGTCTGAATGTATAATCCCAATCTATCAAGTCCCAACTGGAATCTAGCTCCACCTGGTGGCAGCTGTCCACAATGTCTTCAATGCAGAAGGGGAAAAATGCTGAGTTCCAAGAGGAGTTGGGATTTCTTGGATAAAGATAATTCAGGAATCTCCTGATTACTTGGCACCTGTCTGATCACCCCTCTCTATCCAAGGAGGTGGGAAGGACAAACACCAAACATAGGAAGACTTTCCTTAACTTGCCTGGCTCCCCAAGAAGGGTCTCACATTTCCCTCCATATCCACCCTCCTGGTTTTACCACTTTCTTTTAAAATGCAGGTTAGTAATAACTTAATCAATAAAAAAATTAAAAAAAGAAAAGAAAAGAAAAAATTAAAATGCAGGTTGGGTTGAGAATGAAAAGCAATCTTCAGTCACTAGTATCCAAATATGCATTATCATGGGGCATGTTTTTATTGAATTATGTTTGATACTATGAGATTTTAATGGACAATCCCATACACCATATATCTGAGTTTGTAGATTATAGGGGCTCTGGCCAATGTGGCTCAGAGTGTCAGTCCACAGGTTCCATTTCCAGTCAAGAGCACATACCTGGGTTGAAGGTTTGACCCCTGGCCCTGGTTGGGGCACATGCAGGAGACTACCAATCGATGTGTCTCTCCCATACATTGATGTTTCTCTCTTCCCTTCCCTTCCCTTCCCTTCCCTTCCCTTCCCTTCCCTTCCCTTCCCTTCCCTTCCCTTCCCTTCTCTCTTTCTCTCTTTCTCTCTTTCTTTTCCTCTTTCTTTCTCTCTCTCTCCTCCTCCTCCTCCTCCTCCCTTCCACTCTGTAAAATCAATTGGAAAAATATTCCCAGGTGATGATGAACAACAAAAAAAAAGGGAACAGAAAAGAAATAATGGTGGAAAATGAAGCATTAAACTGAATATTCAAATATTACTTAAGTACTACTTTTCCTCCTTCCTCTCCTTTTTATCACTTATTTATACACAAGCTTCTATATTTCTCCACAATAAATGTGAACCTCCTCCCATACTTTTCTTTTTTTAATAGTATGTTTTTATTGATTCAGAGAGAGATAGAAACATTGATCAGCTGCCTCCTGCATGCCCCCTACTGGGAATCAAGCCTGCAATCCTGGCACATGCCCTGACCAGGAATCTAACCGATGACCTCCTGATGCATGGTATGATGCTCAACCAACTGAGCCATACCAGCTGGAATTCTTTACACCTTAAACTATTAAGTATTATAAAAACATGTTTTTAAAATATCAGTTATTGTCTTGAAGAAAAACTATCCATTGAAAATCCCTGTCATCCTTATAAATTTCCATCCCTTTGATTATTTGTACAAGTAAATTTATAGACTTAATGTTAACAAGCTAATACACACAATCACCATCAGAAAACAAACATTTATGTTATTAAGTATCACCTTATTTATTTTTTAAGAATCACTTCATTAAGCTTTCATTATTACCACAGGCCAGAGTTAACACAAGCAATAAATTAGCAAATTTATGGGGGAAGGCTGGAGGGTTGAAAAATAAGGCGAAACATGAACAATGAGAAGCATATCTCTCTTGTCTTATGAAGTTTCTGAAATTTTCTGTTTTTATACCAACTTTTTGTCTATACTCAGTCTCTATTGCCGTCTCAATATATCTTGCTATTTTTTCCCAACATTTTTCTTTTTTTTTCTGGCACTGGATCTTCAACACCTATGCCCTCCTAATCATCTTCACTGTCAAGGCTCACAAAAGGAATGTAAAAGTTCACAAATTAAGACAAAAATATAATTTATAAATATATGTACTGCTCAGCCTTATCATTATACTATAATTTTCTTTTTTTAAAAAATATATTTTTATTGACTTCAGACAGGAAGGAAGAGAGAGAGATAGAAACATCAATGATGAGAGAGAATCACTAATTGGCTGCCTCCTGCATGCCCCCCCCGACTGGGGATCGAGCCCAAAACCTGGGCATGTGCCCTGACCAGGAATCGAGGTCAGGACCCCTCAGTCCGCAGGCTGACGCTCTATCCACTAAGCAAAACTGGCCAGCACTATACTACCTTTTTCAATGAGAACAGTAACAGTGATAACATTTATAACATAGCCTTGACAACCATGTAACCCAAAGGGGGTATTTTATTAGGTAGTTTGGTACCCAGGTTTTAAAAGAGAATATAAATAGGTTGCTTGGTCTCAGTATAGTCAGCTTAACTCCTTACACACAGGCTACTAAATGCATTTATGTTACCCACCTGGAGAATTGTGAAATCTGTGTGTGGGAACATATGGTATATTCATTTTGGTGGGTAATTTTAAATTCATTAAAATGAAAAATAAACATACCATTTGGCCCTTAGTTCTGCCTCTAGGATTTCAACCTGTGTATATATGTATATATTTATTTATACATGGTTCACTCACATGTTCATTAAAGTACTATTTATTATATATAGATATGTACATCTACACTAATAAAAGAGAAAAATGGTAATTGGCGTACGACCGCTACCCTTCTGATTGGCTAATCAGCGTATCCTTATGCAAATTAACTGTCAGCCAAGATGGCGGCCGGCAGCCAGGCAGTTGGAAGCGAACATGAGGCTTCCTTGCTCCCATGACTGCAGACTCCAACGTTCCCCGCCTGACTTGCCGGCCTCTGAGCTGGCAGTTTGAAACATTCTAACAAATATAGCCAGCTGGGATCTCAGAGCTGAAGTTATACATTGTTTCGATTATAGAACGGCAAACAAACCAGCAGCGGAAGCCTCAGAGCTAGAGCCAGAGCTAAAGCTGACCCAGAAGAAAAAAAAAAAAAGAAAAAAAGGAGCGGTTGGGAGCTTCCCGCCAGCCTGAAAGCAGTCAAAACCGCCAGCCTGAAAGCAGCCCTTAGCCCCTCACCCAGACTGGCCAGGCACCCCAGTGGGGACCCCCACCCTAAAGGGTGTGTGACCAGCTGCAAACAGCCCTCAGCCCCTCATCCAGGCTGGCCAGGCACCCCAGTGGGGACCCCCACCCTGATCCAGGACACCCTTCAGGGCAAACCAGCCGGCCCCCAGGCCTCTATCCTATATAGTAAAAGGGTAATATGCCTCCCAGCACCGGGATCAGCGGAGCCGCGAGGCCTCCTGGCACCAGATCAGCATGACAGGGTGCAGCGCCCAAACCCCCTGATCGCCCTGCGGCTCTGTGTGTGACAGGGTGTGGCGTCCCAACCCCCTGATCAGCCTGCTCTGTGTGTGACAGGGGGTGGCGCCCCAACCCCCCCACCCCCCACGGGCCCTGCTGTGTGTGTGACGGGGTAGAGCCATACCTCCCCATCGGCCCTGCCTGAGTGTGACAGTGGTGGCGCCCAACCCCCTTGATCGGCCCTGCTCTGTGTGACAGGGGGCGGTGCCCTAACTCCCCTATTCGGCCCTACTCTGTGCGTGACAGGGAGGAGCTCCCATCCTCTGATGGGCCCTGCTCTGTGGCGTGACGGGGGGGGGGGG
>NW_005871048.1:8029329-8139249 GCF_000147115.1 Myotis lucifugus
CCGCCCGATTGCCTGCCACTTGTTCATCTCAAGTGTGATGTCTTTGTGAAAATAAAGTTAGAATACTTTATATATGTTTCCGCCATCTCTTCCATCAACGTAATCGGGGACCATTTGATACTCACCCAAGGGTATTTATGGTGATTCCGAGAGACTGGAAGAGGGAGAGAGAGAAAAACATTGATGAGAGAGAGAAACATCTATCGAATGCCTCCCACACTCACCCTGACCAGGGATCTAATCCATAATCCAGGTATGTGCCCTGACCAGTAATCAAACCCACAACCTTTCGATGTATGGGAGAATGCTCCAACCAACTGTACCACACTGGCCTGAGTGGGAATACCAATTTAAGTATCTTTTGTTAAAACACTGTTATTGTTTTTTAACTTTAAAAAATTATCTTTAATGTTTAAAGCATTACAATAAAAAGTATTTTCTCCACATTGACCCCCTCCACTACACTCCTGCCCCCACCCAGGCCTTCACTGCACTATTGTCTCTCTCTCTCTCTCTCTCCATATATATATATATATATATATATATATATATATATATATATATATATTCCCCCCTTTGATTAATCTCTCCCTGTGTCCTCCCCTTCCCTCTGAAATTCATCAGTCTGTTGCATGCTTCAATGTGTCTGGATCTATTTTGTTCATCAGTTTATTATAACAAAACCAAATTTTCACAAACTAAAAAAAATCCACTAAATTAAATGTCCATCAACACCAAAAGGACATGGATATACACAGCGTAGCCCTTAAAAAAATGATGGAGAAAGGTCTACATGTACAGGTATGGCTGACATAGGAAGATGGAGAAGTTGTATTTTTAAGCAACAGCAAAAATACAGAACAGTGCATACACTGTGATCACGGTTACTATGAAAATCATTCATGAACATTCTGCGTTGGAGACGAATATATCATTCTTCCAAAATTCTAACACTTTTACCTCAGCCTTGAAAGAAATTCACTATTGTATTAAGCACTAGATGATGCAATTAGTTTGCATTTAAAGTCCATGTTGTACATAGAAAATGAAAATAACATGCAAATATGCACATATAATAGCATTACAATCACACTCAATTCAAAGTGATGCTTATATTATAAAATACTGGAGGGAGCATGTGTTACTGAGACTAGACTTAGAGAAGGAATATTTATGTCCCTAATGTTGAGCATATGGATACTGAACAGATTGTATATTTAACCCTACCTCCGAATATCCCTTGTTATGCTGCATTTGTATGCATTGCTAAATTTCATTAAGTCAAATAACTTATGTTGAAAATTCTGAAAATAATACATTTTAAAAGAAAAAAAGTGTGTATGTGTCTGTATGAAGATGTGTGTGTGTGTGTGTGTGTGTGTGTGTGTATGTGAGAATCTTCCTAAAGGATTTTCATAGTAACCTTGATCCTACTGTTCTGTATTTTTACTGTTGCTTAAAAATAGAGCTTCTTGATATTTCTATGTCAGCCATATCAGTACATGCAGACCTTTCTACATCAATTTTTAAGAGCATGCACTGAATATAAAACCTTCCATAAGACAGTAGGATAAACTTCAGGAGTGATAATGTTCTGGGATTTTGGAATACAATGAAAAATATGCTTGCAATGTAAAGAAATGTATACTTTTTTATATATCTTTTTGTATTTCAATTTTTAGCATGTGTACACGCTTTTAAAGATCACAATATACATTGTTAGAGAAACAAAGTTATTATAGAAATAGGACAGAAATGCTGTAAGATTTAGGAAGGGGTATCAAGGGCATAGATCATCTCTTTGATGTTGGCCTAGGTTTATGGTGAATATACTTCTATAAACAATTATATTTCAAATATTCGATACTGCAGATAAAACAATCAACATCAATATAGTTATTTAATGTCACCAGTAATGATGCTCTCTCTCCAGTTCCCTATAAACAGGGCCATATCATGTTCTATTTCTCACATGCAGGTGCTTCTTATGGTTGCCTAACTGCTCAGACAACTGTAATCACTCATCACCTTATCCTTCATGTCATAGCCTGGAGGACCTTTCTAAAGTGAAAATTTCCTTGGCTTAAACCTCTTCATGGACCTTCCCCAGTGTCCAGACACATCCTAAACTCCTATACAATGCTATGCATTTCCCCATAACGAATTCTCCTTCCTACCTCAGTAAAGAACACCTGAAAGTTAACTGGGCACATGGCCATCCTCTCCCCAAAGTCTACACTATCTAGTCTCCAGTGTACCTAGTAGATGTGATATACAATGTAGGCCGAGACAATGGAAGGTATGTAATGGGTACAACTTCTAGGAAGTATCCTTAAGGGAGGGGTTTTGTGAGCTACTGCCCTTTCCTACTTTCAGCTGGTTGGAATGCTGAGTCCATGACCGGACCAGAATGTGGAAGCTACACATTGACAATACACTGTTATTTTCTTTATATGAGAAAAAAGTAAACTTCTAACTCATTTTAACTCCTGTTACTTTAAGAATTAGTCCTTTAGTTAAACCTAATCCAAATAAATACAAAACATCCTCCATGATCTGGTCTCTTCTTGTCTTTTTAACTTCATATTTTATCACTCCTACAATTGCATTCTGCATTGCAACTAGTATACCTAACCACTTCCAAGAGCATGTCATGTTACTTCTTCCTTCTATCCATAATTAGTATAAGCTGGACCCTGTGTCTGAAATGTTTTACTCCTGCCTCTATTCAACCTCTGTTCCTTTGCATGGAGACTAGACAATGGGTTCACTAGTTGAAGACAAAATTAGTCTCCCCCCAACCCTCAGTACATAATATATTTTTTGACCCAGTTACTCCAAAAAAATTCAGAAAAATCCTAGCACTAAAGAAAAATCTTAATATATATCTCTTCCCCACTGGCCTAGAAGGGAAAAACAGGGAGAAAGAATTTAAAAGAGATAATGGAGAGAAAAGGTTAACCTCAAATACTATTAAGAATATCTTCAGAGGTAGGGAGAACATATTATATCCACTAGAAAGGAATATTGTCCTATAAAATATATAATAAAAACAAAATAGGGCTCTCATATACTAAACATTTTATTGCCATATTTAAAACTCCAGTAAAAGGGTTGGAATATAAAATTCCAGAAAGTTGGACAAAATGACTGGAATGGAAAATAGGGGGAAAAAGATGTAAAAATTTGTGCGATCAACTGGGGATATCCTATAATCAACTTCTAGGAATTATCAGAAAGATAAAAGAAAGAAATGAGGAGGGAGAATTATCAAACATAATATGTGAACACATCTCAAACAGTAAATGATACTCAGTATATACTTACTGAAGTATGCATGTAGTCATTCTTTGTATCATTTTTACCAATAATAATTACTGATCACATATAACCTGTCAGAATATATGCTATTCACTGGCTAGAAAAGATGAATAATAGAATGTTTCTGCTCCATAATCTTATTCTGTTGAAGAATATAGGATTTAGCCCGGCCACAGTGGCTCAGTAGTTGAATGTCAACCTATGAACCAGGAGGTCATGGTTCGATTTCTAGTCAGGGCACATGCCTGGGTTGCAGGCTCTATCCCCAGGGTAGGGCATGCAGGAGGCAGCCAATCAATGATTCTCTCTCATCATTGATGTTTCTATCTCTCTCTCTCCCTCTCCCTTCTTCTCTGAAATCAATAAAAATATATTTTACAAAAGATAGGCATCTAAAGATTATAATTACAATAAAATGACTAAGTATAGGAGTAAAAGTGAGAGTACAGGAAAGATACCTAACCCATCCTAGTGTCACTTTGGAATTTAACAACATAAAACTTATGTGTTACATTTATGAATTAATAATGTACTGTTCCTTACTTTTCATTTTACTTTAAATCATTTCCCATAAAATGCACTTTAATGTTTAATTTAATACTAAAAATAACCATTTATGATCTATGTCATCCAATGTCACTAAACAAAATCAAATAATCCCACTGTGTGTGTGGTTTTTTTTATTTAAGTAAAACATATACAGACAAATATAAGAATTCTGAGTATGGCTCAATGAGTTTCTCAAGCTGAACACAGCCATGGGGACCAACTCATAGGCTAATGACTCTGAATATCACCAGTATCCCAGTAATCCCTTGTGTCCCATCTGGTCATTTCCCTCCCCCAAGTGAAACCATTTTCCTGACTTTCCAATAGCATGACTCAGCTTTACCTATTTCTGAATTTTATAAAAACTGAATCATATCCAAGATGCACTCTTGTACTTAGCTCCTTTGGCTGAATATGAGGATGTAGGATATTTCCATATTGTTAGATTTACAGTTTTATTTTAAATAACATTTAAAAAATATGTTTTTATTGATTTGAGAGAGAAACACTGGTGTAATAAAGAAGCATGGATCGGCTGCCTCTTGCATGTCCCCTACTGGAGATCAAGCCCGCAATCTGGACATACGTCCTGATGGGAATCGAACCACCAATCTTTTGATGCATGGGTCTATACTTAATCAAATGAGCCATAATGGCCAGGGTTTAAATAACCTTTTTTAAAAAACATTTTTAGATTTACTGAATTTTTATAAAAATAGTAAAGAGAATTACTATACACCCACATTCAGTTTTACTTATTATTAGAATATTAAATTAGTATGGCACATTTGTCACAATTAATGAACCAATATTAATATATTATTGTTCACTAAAGCTTATATTTTCCTAAAATTTCAGAGTTGTCCCTAATGTCTTTTTTCTGTTGCAGGGTCCCATCCAAGACACTACATTACCTATAAGCATCATGTCTCCTTAGGCTGTCTTGGTTGTTAAGACTTGCCCTGTTTTTTTGTTTTGTTTTGTTTTGTTTTGACTTTGACAGTTCTGAGGATTATTAGTCAGGTATTTTGTGGAATGTCACTTAACTGGGATTTGTCTGATATTTTCCTCATGGTTAGACTAAGGAGATGTGTTTTGGGGAAAAAGACTGCAGAGGTAAAGTGCCATTGTTACCACATCACATACAGGGGACTCACTATCAATATGACTATCACTGTTGATCTTAAGCTGAATAACTTGGCTTCAGGTAGCATTTGTCAGGTTTCTCCACTGTAAAATTATCCTCCCCCCCTCTTTCATACCCTACTCTTTGAAAGAAAATAATATATAGTATTAAATAACAAGCTATGCTACTCAAAGCACAGCATCTTAAGTACTCTACTACCTAGAAACCTACCCGAAAGGACATTTACCACAGGTCCAATATATGATCTCCACGTAGAAATCCAGAAGAATCATTGTCTTTACTCACTACAACATGCTGCCTCTTCAACCCACATTCCCTGACAACAGAACAAAACAACATGCAATGCCTGCTTCTGATATCTACAATTCTGTTGTTATGTTATGTTTCTCTTGGTCTTCCCATTGCTAATTCATTCTTCTTTTACTTATATTTTAATGTCATCTCAATTCTCATTTGTAAGTATTTATTCAATTCCATTAATCTTTCCTTCAGCAAAAAAAAAAAAGGATCCATGTCTTGTTTTCATAATAGGCTATAAACAGAGCCAAGTAATCTGCAATTTTAAAGAGAACAGAAAAGGTACTGGTGTTGGAGATGATGAAAATATCCAGCATGCTCCAGAGATGACGAGACATGCAAATGTTGGCCAGGCATAGTCAGAAGAGAGCCACAGGGATAAATACTTGGTTTTAGTCAACAGCCAGCTTTAGATGAATAGGTGGTGGTTGAGATGAATCTTTTCACTGTAAATGAAAGTCATGTAAGAAGGCTTTCTATCAAAGGTCTCATTTCAAGTTATTTAAATTCCCCTATGGTTTATGAACTCACAATATAAACCAACTGAAGTACATAAACCAGCAACATTATTTTACTACATGAAATACCTTCAATGACAATGTCCTATCTGAGAAATACAGGAACTGAAATGCCTTTCCAAATGCCAGGGCAAATGAAGAATATGACTATGCATCATGAAAAATGAAGTAGGCCTCGTTCTAAGCTCAAAAGTTTATGAAATATTTTAACCCAAGAGGTAACAGTAAATGAAAATATGCAATTCAATTTTCTGTTGACTCAGGTGTAAATGCAATGGCTACCTCTTAAATGTTCCAGAAAACACTGCACTCCTTGTGTGCACTAACCTAGCCCATCTATCTACCCAATACATCTTTAATCCCATCAGGCACCTTATTACAAATGTGGACAAAATTAAACATCATTCATTACAATATGTTTGACATTTTCCAAACTTCTTGTTCTTAGCATACTTAGGTATTTCCTTTTGACTTTTTCCCTCATCAGCCCTGCTATAAATATCAGCACTTTCCAGGGGATTGATATTTCATATATTGGAGTCAAATAAAAACAATAGCCAGCATTTATTGAATGCTTACCCTGTGTCTGGACTTGAACTAAGTACATTATTTCAATGAGTCTTAATTATGAGGAAGTTATTATCATTCCTATTCCCCCAAAATAGAAATTGAAGATGAGAGAAGTTAGGTAACTGGCACGAGTACTCACGTAGCTAGTAATAGAATGTCCAAGTTTGAAACCCAGGTCTCTGAGTTCTAACCAAGGATTTCTAGGGCCTCAGCTAAAATGATTTAGCTCCAAGGCTATCGCCCCACCCACCACCACGTCATACAGGTTTTCGGAAGCCCTATCTGGGAAAGAGGTAGGGCTCTTCTGAGCTTACAGTGAGGGGTAATTGGTCCATTTTACACTTTGGGGACATATTCTGTAATATTCATCAAGTTCTCAATAAAAATATTTAAAATAAATTTTAATGTTATAAAAGAGTAATCACTAAAGGTATACTTTATGACTCACTTTACTAAATATTTATAGTATTTTGACCAAAACAAAGAATCTTTTTTTAACCATGTTTTCATTTTCCAACACCATTAAGTCTAAATGACTTGTGTTCACAGTACAATCACATAGAGAAGAGAAAGTATGGACCAGCTGGAGACTGGGCAGACTCTCTTCAAATGCCTTAAATTTACTACTAAGCTAAAGAAGCCGAAAGAGGAAGTTTCATATATAATGTATGAATCATAATTGGTTTTAAAATGACAATGTAAGTTTTTATTTTGTTTTTACCTATATATTTCTTATTGCGTTCAACCACTTTATTATCAACAAACTTACATCTGAATTCTAATTCTGTTTTAAAAATGAAGGAACATAGCTCTATTTTAATAGTATCTTTATTTTTGAAATTAATTTAACTCTAGTTATAATAACTCAAGAAGCAAGTTACAGTATTTGTTCATGTCAGAAATATTTACTAATGACCCACTAGAGGCTGAAAGACTACGCTAGGTCTTGAGAAATCAACAATGAAAGCCTAGTTACTGACCTCAATATTTTAGAGAAACAGATGTGAAAGCAAGAGTCACAATGCAATATGCTACTGAGGTGAAGGTAAAATGCAGTGGGAACACGTAGAAAGGGAAGTTTTAGTGTGCCTAGAGGTGAGATGTGGTCGTGTGACAAAGAACAGATGACACTCACTGAGCAGATGATGACTAGTCAGTTTCTTGGAGTTCTTGTCAGAGGGTCACAATCTAGACAGAGGGACCAGTGTTTAGGGATAGAGAGTCATATTAGAGCTCAGCATGTCTGTGAAGTAGCCACAATTCAATGTGATTGCAGAATTACGTGTAAAGGTGCACAGTGTGGGAAATGAGTCTGAACAGGTAGATAATTAAGGGTTTGTAGGTAACCCAAGGGAGCTTATAATTTTTTCTATAGATTGATGATTTTCAAGCTGCATGTTCTGTTCTGCAGATACACTGCGGTCCCTTAGGTCACTTAGCGAGGCATACTGGGAAGAGCTGAGATCAGGGCTCTCTATGTCCCATCCCATTCACTGAACTTCACATCTAATCAACTCCATGTAACTGAGATATTACATAAAATATACTAGTAATTGAAAGAAAATTCTGTTGACCAAAAAAAAAAACACACCACATGTGTGAAGAACAGTGTTATGGGAAATAGGCCACTGTTGAAGAATTTTTAACAGGGAAATGACAGGTTCAGATTTGCAGATCAAAAGGATGATTTGGTGGCTGATGGGGCTGAGACTGAATAGCAAGGATGCTGTTCCAATTGTCCAGGTGAGAAATGACAACAACCTGCAGGGACTAAAGAACAAAGGAAGGGATAAATAGTAGAGAGGTTTTGGAAGGTAGAACAAGCAGGAACTGGTGACTGACTAGATGTGAAAGGTGAGGCGGAAAGAAAGCATAGGGAAGGTATTAGCATTTCTGGTTGGAGTACAGCTGTGGGCAGTATAAGGGATACCTAAAGAGGGATAGAGTTGAAGGATGGAGCCAAGAACAGTAGAGAACAGATGTACTCATCATTTAACATACTGGGCTTGAGGTTCTGGAACTACCAGATAAATATCTACACTAATAAAAGAGAAACATGGTAATTAGCGTACGACCGCTACCCTTTTCATTGGCTAATCAGTGAGTATATGCAAATTAACTGACAACCAAAATGGTGGCCGGCAGCCATGCACTGAAGCGAGCAGGGAGACTTGCTTGCTCCAGTGACTGCGGACTCCAACGTTCCCCGCCTAACTTGCCGCCTTCTCAGCTGCAACTCTAAGCAACTATGTACTATGTTGCAAATAAGAAGCTAAACAAAACCCCAGAAACCAGCCGGACTGAAAGCCAGCCAGACCGCAACATTGTATCAATGTTTTCAGCAGCGAGGCCTCAGAGCTAAAGCTGGCCCAGAATAAAAAAAAAAGAAAAGAAAACAAGGAGCGGTTGGAAGCTTCAGTCACTCACCAGCTGGAAAACAGCCCTCAGCCCCTCACCCAGACTGGCCAGGCACCCCAGTGGGGACCCCCACCCTGATCCAGGACACCCTTCAGGGCAAACCAGCCAGCCCCCACCCGTGCACCAGGCCTCTATCCTATATAGTAAAAGGGTATTATGCCTCCCGGCACTGGGATCAGTGGAGCAGTGAGGCTCCCGGCACCAGGATCAGCGTGACAGGGGGCAGCGCCCAAACCCCCTGATCGCCCTGCGGCTCTGTGTGTGACAGAGGGCGGGGCCACAACCTCCCTATCTGCCCTGCCCGATCCCCTGATTGCCTTGTGGCTCTGTGTTTGACAGGGTGCAGCGCACCAACCCCCTGATCGGCCCTGCTCTGTGTGTGACAGGGTACGGAGCCCCAACCAGGGTACGGAGCCCCAACCCCCTGATGGCCCTGCTCTGTGAGTGACAGGGGGCAGCGCCCCAACCCCCTGATCGGCCCTGCTCTGTGAGTGACAGGGGGTGGCGCCGCAACCTCCCCATCAACCCTGCCTTGAGTGTGACAGGGGGCGGTGCCCCAACCCCCCAATCGGCCCTACCCTGAGCGTGACTGAGGGTGGCATCGCAATCTCCCGATCCACCCTGCTCTGTGCATGACGGGGCGGCGCCCCAACTCCCAATCAGCCCTGCTCTGAGCCTGACCAGGGGCTGCATTTAGGAATGGGGCCTCCCTTCTCCCACCTGGGAGCAGACTTAAGCCAGCAGGTCGTTATCTCCCGAGGGGTCCCAGACTGCGAGAGGGCACAGGCTGGGCTGGGGGACCCTCCACCCCCCCCCCCCCCGAGTGCACAAATTTTTGTGCACCGGGCCTCTAGTAATTAATATAAGAAGGATGTTAGCCTTGAGCTCAGGATTGAAAATGCCTATGGATTCAAGTTAATGCTCTCCTTAGTTTAGTGATGGAGAGTGAAGCTGCATATGGATGATTTGTGCCTGGCACATTTTTCAGAGACAACAGGGGCATTTACTTATATTTGCTGTTTTCATTTGAAGGAATGAAAGTCAACAAGAACAGAAAAAAAACCCAGGTGTTCCTTCATAGTCAAGAGCAGATGGATAGATGTCTATAAGCCTGGATGGTGTTCAATTTCCTCTCTATTGTCATAGATAGTGTTCTCCTGTAGGAACACTGCTTGAGGATTATTCCTCATTTCAGGTGGGATAAAGGACAGTGTGAAACTATGAAAATATTCCCTGAAAATAGGGTTCTCTTTTTATCATAGAAAGTCTGGAGAAATTGTTAAAGAAAAGAACAAGAAAAAACATTTTCTTCCCTTCCCCATGCATTTTTTAGAAACTGTATAGTACTCACACATTTCTGCTGTCACTTATCTAACTGCATTATAACTATGGCTTTTGTTTGTTGCAGTCATTCATCAGTTAGCTCCATCAGACCAGGTATTGTAAGTCTTGGGTACAATGGCTGAGTCTCCAGCTGATACACACTACATGGCACATAGTTCTCAGTAAACATTTGATGGTTGAATGAAGTCAGGAGGATATATAAATATTTCTGCATATAGAAGACAGGTCAGAATCTCCTCAGCATCAGCATAATTCTCCACTAGGTGAAAATTTGGTTTAGTTCCTCATCCTCACCATTTGTCTTTGTTTACTTGTTTGATAATACATCTTTCCTCCTTCCCCATCTCTACCTCTACTGTTCCTCTGGTTGCCAGGGCATTCGTCTTACAATGGCCCCTTTATTTTAAATTTTAGGCAATGGATATTTCTCTCACTCGCTGCTTCTAGTTCCTGCAGGAAGTCAGCCAAGTAACTGACAGCCAATTCATAGATTGCCAATTTCCAGAATGGCAAAGTGAAAACTGCCCAACCTATAAGCAAGCCCAACCTTAAGGTTAAAGCCCAACAGTGGTAGTGCGGGTGAGACTCAGAGGGCCAGAGGAGAAGAGCTGGGTTTGTTCTTCTTTGTCTCGTTTGCTTTGTTTTGAGAGTAGTGAGGTCACTTGACAGTACTATATGACTACTTTTCAATAAGGATGAAAGGGCTGGCCAAATGTTGTCCTCTGAAGAAAACGGCAATAAAATTCATGTTCTACATTTGGCCCACATCCTTGTGCTCCATTCACAGACACATGCAACCATTCTAAATGTAATTCCAGTTCTCTGTCCATGTGTACGTAGTTAGTTAGTGCATAAATAAAGCACAGTCTTTTCTAATATTCTGCTGTCTTCTAAACTGCTGTTGGTGAATTACCAAGCTATTATGCAGCTCTAGAATGACTGCCTTCACAAAACCTTTATGTGCGCCTGTGTTGTGTTTCTCTTTCCATATGGTATCAAGTATGTTTGCATTAATGTCATTAATGCAAAAATCCTTGTAATATTTATATGTCACTGATGTGAAGTCAGTAATGTTGATTTTAAATAACAGTAAAGATATTTTAAGGTGAAGAAGTAGGAGAATCAGGAAAGCTACTGTCATTTTGGGTCTTTGGATTTTGAACATATAGAAAGCAATTCTATAGAATTTTTCACTGAGCTTAATCAGTCAAACTACAGAAGAAAACAGAATGTAATATATACACTGATATGTTACAAAAGGAAGCAAAATGTTCTTCCGATTCATTAGAACTTTAATTTCATTTTTATAATCTTCTTGCTATAAAATTTATTATAACTAACGTTTATTTGTTTCTAAAATGTGAGTTAAAAAGCAATAATAACTAACAGACTAAATTAATATTAAAATGATAAAAATAGATTAACTGGATCAAAAAGAATAATTATCGAATATCCTATATAATAAAAGGGTAATATGCAAATTGACCCTAATGGTGGAACAACCAGAATGAACGCTTGACCAGTCACTATGAGGTGCACTGACCATCTTTCAGTCCCTTTCCCCAGCCGGCAGGCTCCCATTGTCCAATGGAAAATGCGGAACTAGGGGTGGGTGGCAGGGTACATGGACGGTGCCAGGCCAAGGCCCCTGCCCCGCTGGTTGCCCCACACACAGAGGGCAACCCGCGGAGGGGGTAGGGCCAGCAAGCAGGTGGGAATGGCCGATTTCTTGGTCCCTCCCCCCAGCCGGCAGGCTCCAATCGCCTGATAGCAAACAGGGAACAGGGGGGTGGTAATGGCAGGAGGCGGGGCTGGCTGTGGGCAGCCAGGGAAGATGGCCCTAATTGCAGGTCAGGCCTAGGGACCATATCCATGCATGAATTTCATGTGCTGGGCCTCTAGATGGTCAATAGATAAACATTATGTGTCAAATGGCTAAGCACAAAAAAAGTCACTTGCTGATGATAAATATCATTCATTTGCTTGTTCTGAGTTTGTGTAAGGCACAGATGCTGAGTTATGTCACTAGATACTGAAGTTTGAAATAAAATCTGTTGCTTTTCCATAACAAAAGTGATTTCAGAATTCCTTAAAGTTAGCTGCATAGATAAAATCTTGGCTTCAATTCTATGAAAGATGTGTCTCAATTCCTCTAAAATAACTTATTTCATTGGGATTGGAGTATTTGTCACTAATTGGATAATTTTTATTTTGAGGTCAGGATTTATAAACAGAATAATAAAAATGTTTGTCCCTTTTCTTCCTAACTAGCTAAATAAAGAACTATGTAGACATATAGAGGTAGAGATATTTTAAAGGTAATTAGCACATAATAGGCTGCATGTGTGTGTATATGTGCATGTGTGAAGTAAGACAGTGTAGAGAAGCATTTCAGAGTTAAACTGTGAAACCAGACTGCAGATAACCTGGTTGTAAATCTCAGCTTCCTTATCTCCTACCTATATAACTTTGAGAAGGACCAGGACCTTTCAGAGTGCCTTGCCTTTCATAGGATTATCACAGAATTTCATAGACTTGTTAGAATTCAATGAATAAATAAATGGAAAAATCTCAGAAGTGTGCCTACTTTACTGTGTTATTAAATTATAGATGACAATGACTGAAATTCTTCTAGCCTATATGTGTCATGAATTATCCTTAAGTATTATCAAAATAACTGCTTAGCTTTTAGATACAGTTGTTTTAAAATGTCACCATATTATAACTTCATGACTGATTTTGGTGAAATAACATGTCTTTAGTGCCATTTCTATATGTATTTTTAAAAGGTTAGTATGATGCCTGCCACCACTGAAGGAGGAATTCAAGAATTAATGAAACTACCTAAAATAACTAAGAAGGAGGGTGGCATATTATTACAGTATCAATATTTCTTTTCCTTAATGCGTTACTCTGCATGCATTTTAAGAGCAAACCCACAACAGTACTGTCAAATCAGAGTTCTCTTTAAGGGAGGTCTTTTAAAAAAGTGTGTGGGAGAGAGTGAACTGAAAGCAGAAAAATAGGAAGACATAAAGATAGAGGAAGTAGATACATCTACTAAGAAAAAAATTATAAGAAAAGCAATACTCAAATGTAAATTACTTCCCTTCCAATCTATTTCTTTTCATGCTCAGTCGAAAATGAGTACTTCAGGTCTATCTTATGTATGTGCATATATACTAGTAACCCGGGCTCTTGGTATGCTCCAGAATCAACTTTAAAATATCAGCTCTTATTTCACTGTGGTGCTCTATAAAGATGAGGTTGCCTCTATTTTGAGTCCAGTAAATTCCTTCTGAACTTTAATGTTTTAAATAAATATTTACTATCAGCTTATTCTATTGTCACTGGCTTCTTTATGATAAAAGTCAACTCCTAACATTAAAAATCAGTTTATCTGTGTGTAAGTCCTGAATGTTTATAGAAAATATAGCTAAGCAACTAAGGAATATGGGAGACTTCTGTTTCTCACAATATAGTATACCAGACTAGATAGAGTAGAAAACATGAAACTTCTCTAAAATGTATTTTTAGATTCGATAAAACAGGAAAGGGACTGTCCAAGTACTAGACACAGAAATGTAAGCCCATGAGATGGTGCAAAAGCAAACTTAGTGCTGGGGAGGAAGGTAATTGTTTGGGATTTGACACTCACCTGCATCCATCAGAATCCTGGAAGAGCTGTACGCTCTGTGAAGGGGTAAGTAAGAAATGTCTATATTATAAGACACAGGCGTTTTTCTGTACTGTGGATGCAGGAAAAATAAAATTCTTTCCCCCCCAGGAAGTTTTTAAAAACTTTGCCTGAGTTTGGAATTAAAATTTATAGAATCTGAACATTGTGGCAACCCCAGGAATAGGAATCATAAAGGCCTGTCTAGCAATGAGCTAGTGATACTATCTGGCAGAAGTAGAGGCAAGTTTGGTCTTAAGAGATTTTAAAGATTTAGATGACCTTATAATTAAAAAGTGACAAAATATATAAGGAAATAACTCACTATGATTGAGACTTAGCATGAAGAATAAACAATACAAATAAAAACCCAAGCACTTAAGATAATAAAAATAGATTTAACTGTGACATAAGTATTTTTAAAGTGACTAATGGCATACATTAAAAAATAGAGTAAGATACTGTGTATAAGTGCAAGTAAACTTCTAAGCAGGTTAAACATCAGATTAGACACAGATAAAGAGGAAATAGTGAACTAGAAAACAGATGAGGAAATAGAGCAGAGTAATATGAAGATTTCGAAAAATTAAAAAGTGGTTAAGATATATAAATTATAGAATAAGAAGGAACAACATATAATAAAAGTTCTCAGTGGAAAGGGTCAGAGAAAGAGAATTAAATTAATGAAAATAGCAATAGGTTAGTAAAAGAAAGAATGGCTAAGAATTTGTCGGAATTGATGGGAAAACTTGAATCCTCTTATAAAAGGGAAAAAAATAAGATGTGAGAATGATTTTAAAAAGATCACTTTCGGGATCATCATAATGAAATGGCCAATGACCAAAGCATATAGAAGACCTTGAAAACAAACAGAGAGAAAAGACAGATTAAATGAGAAAGACTGAGAGTGAGGCAGACAGCTGATTTCAGACTTCTCAATTGCTACAGTAGAAACTAGAAGACAATGGGTTGATGTTATTAAAAGGATGAGTGAAAGTAACTGTTTGCCTGAAATCTATGTCCAGTAAGTCATTATCTAAAATGAAGGATAAATGTTTTTCAAATAAAAATCAAAGAGACTTCTACTGCCTGTCTGTAGCTAAATAAATAAAGGATGTACTTTAGGAATATGTAAACTGAGTCAGAAAGGAGTGTGAAGCAATGGTGAGCAAATAAACTGGGAAGTAGAGCAGTAAATCTAAACATGCATTGCTAGTATAAAACAATAAGTATAACAGTGACTACTTTAGGCATATAAACCAAGGCAAGTCTAAAATATTGAACAGTAAGGCAGTGAGAAGAATTAAAACATTCTAAGATCCTCTTATTGGTCAAGAGACATCTAGAAATACTTTTATGCATGTTAAATTTGCATTTTAGATATATGCACTTGCAACAATCACGCATGCATGTTAAAAATTGAATGTAGTCTCCATAAAAAACAAAAGAAGAAAAAAGCATGTATTTCAAAAAAGTTGAGGGAATTCAACAATGAAAATCAGAGGTTCTTGACTTTAAGATGCTTACTGTTGGGTGGGAAAGACAGAGACGAAATTTCATACAACAGAAGATAAAATCTGCTTTATCCTAGAGAAATCTAATCTCTCTTGCCCACATTTTAAATCCTTTCCCCTTTACAGCCTAGGGGGAGAAAGAGTTCCAATAAACTTACATGTTTCCTAGACTTTAAAAAGCGCAGTGGTGGGCTCTGCCAAAAACACATAACAGAAACAGAATCCATTATGCAACATATGTGTGGAGAGCTCTAACAAGTGTCTGCAAACTGGCCAATACATGTGCTTTACATTAAGTCTACCCCACTCAGTCTCACTTATATCCAAAAAAATGACTGTCTTAGAAACAAAATAAATGTAACCAGAAAAATGTTTACATAGTTCCCATGCACACTGCTTTCTGAAAAAGATACCCATCTTTGTTCCCTTGCTGTCAGCGCATCGTTTCTGAATGGGAAAAAAACACACACACCATGAAGTGAAAACAGGACGACTGCACATAAAAAACAACACTTCCAGGCTTGATGCTCAGCCTTCCAGGGAACAATCCATCTTCATGAATAAAGAACATAAACTCACAGGATAACAGAACAGTTGAAGAAATGATTATAGGATCCATGTTGCTGTTAAAAGAAGAACTATACACAGCTGAACCAGGACAACAGAAAGGAAATACAATTTAGCAATGTAACTGTACTAAGAATAGGTCAAGAGATATTGTTTCAAACAAAACAAACAGGAAAACACACAAATGGTTCTTTTATTTCTTTAAGAAAGGTACTAAAAAAGGGAGGGAATGGGTTTGTGAGCTTTTGACAAATCTGGCATTAACAGTAAATTGTTGAGTCCGTAAGAAATGGACTGAGATCTAAGGCTTCGAGGCATCAGGAAACGTGCCATTCAGAATATTCCTGGAGAAGAATAACTTGGAGGTACATCGGAGCCAATTCCCTCTTTTGTGAAAGCAGCCGTGTATCTCTGTATGCCAAGCCAGCAAACAGTTAAATAGCCTATTATACTTCCCTAATTTTTTTTTTACAAAGCTGGGAGTCCAGAAATGAAAAATGATGCATTCAGGAACATTATTTTTAAATAGGTATGGTGTATATGGAATCATAATTTTCTCCATCTGTCCAATGTAAGAGGCTTGATAATGCACAACAAAGACTATTACAGTGCATCAGTACCAAGTCACATTTTAAACCCGTACTGCATACAGTTCCAACTTAGCATATGATGTTAAAAGAATCTTATGATAATAATATAACTGCTTATGAACGAAGCTATGATATCTATCAAGCCTCTACAGACTTAATCAGTCAGCACTTATTAATTATCTACTATTTCAATGAGTAGAGAGTATTAGAATGGTTTATGGGTTCTATATGACTAGTATTCAGGAAAACTGAGAAGTAGTAAGCTCACTTCAGCCACTTAAAAGCTACATGATTTGGCTTAATCTTTGTATGCCTTTGTTACCTTATCTGCGAAATGGGGGAAGTGATAAATGAATTCCCTACATATCACCCAAAGTAGAAAAAAGGGAAAATTAAAGGACAGAACATAATGAAGTTGGGTTATCTATATATATAAAAGCCTAAGAGATCGCCACAACCGAAACAACCGAATGGATGACCGAACAGGCTGCCTGGGGTGACCAGGCTGGCAGGAGGGGTTAGTGAGGGCTGACCAAACGACTGAGCAGCAGGCTGCATGGGGCAACCAGGCCAGCAGGGGGGGGGCACTTAGGAGTGGCCAGGGTGGCAGTGGAGGGGCAGTGAGGGGTGACCAGGCTGGCAGGGGGCGGGGGTGGCTGTTGGGGGTGACTAGGTGAGCAGGAAGGGCAGTTGGGGGCGACCAGGTTGGCAAGGGGGGCAGCTAGGGGTGATCAGGCAGGCAGGCAGGTGAGCAGTTAGAAGCCAGTGGTCCCGCATTGTGAGAGGGATGTGGGATCGGGCCTAAACCGGCAGTCGGACATCCCCCAAGGAGTCCTGGATTGGAGAGGGTGCAAGCTGGGCTGAGGGGACCCCCCCCCATGCACAAATTTCATGCACCGGGCCTCTAGTTGGTTATAAAGGGGTATATTAATTACATATCCAGGGTACAGGTAGTGAGTTTCTGCTATACTTTTCAGATATTCTTCTATATATAAGTCTAATACCATGATACAACTTCCATTTAAACATCTTCATCTAGAGACAAACTTTAAATGAAGTACAGAAAATAAATGCCTTTCCAAAGTCAGATGCTCAGCTTATCATATCAAAGTGAAATTATATCAGTACAAAATTTTAAATAAATAAAAACTGCCTATTTTATTGCCAATTTATTTTTCATGCTAGGTATAAAAGTGACTTTTTATCTTTTATTCCAATTTTGAAGAGAGGGCAGAAAAATTTAATATGGATTATACATATTTGAATTTGATTTTCAGCCTGCTTTATCTTTATCACTAAACGATGGTCCAGGATACTAAATCTCTGGGCCATGATCCAGTTTGTTTGCTTTTTAACAGATTTATTGAGGTAAATTTGCATATGATGAAATTTGCCCATTTAAGTGCCCAATTCTGTTTAAGTAAATGATTTTCAGTAAATTTACAGATTTGTGCAACTGTTGCCAAAATCCAGGTTTGGGACATTTCCATCACCACAAAAAAATACCTTTCATGCTCATTTGCAGTCAATCCCTATTACAACCCCTAGTTCCAGGTCACCAATAATCCTCTTTTTTAATCTGTATATTTGCTTTTAATGGACATTTCATATAAGTGGAATTATACATCCTGTGGTCTTTTATATGTGGCTCTTTTTACTTAGCATAATATGTTTGAGGTTCATGCATGTTGTAGCATGTGTCAGTAGTTGGTTACTTGTTATTGCTGAATAATATTCTATTACATAGATATTTTACATTTTGTTTATCTAATTATTATCTGATGGACATTTGGATTGTTTCTATTTTCTGACTATTATGAAAGTATTGTGTGTATATACTGCATTATAGATTAGAATGTCTACAGTAGCATTATGCATATGTATGTGTATAAGTATGTGTATATGTATATGTATGTCTTCAGTGCTTAGGCTTGGGGAAATTGGTACTGAGATACACAAGCCATAACTTTAGACTTTCCAGGTGCTCCCTTATTATTATTCTAAAGTCTCCTGGTGAAGAGAGGCAGGAAGTAGAATTGTTAAGAGCACAGATGCTAGAGTTGGGTTCCTTGGGTTTGTAAACCAGTTTACCAGTAACCAGAACCAATTCTAAGTTAGGCAAGTCACTAATTTCCTTGGTTTTCTTCACTATAGATTGGGGGTAATGACAATCCTTTATACACTTTGAGTGAGGTTAGATGATGCAAACCACACATCCCAGTGTTCATTAGATGTTAACTATTATAATTACAACAGTACATCAAATCACTGTGGAAATAATTTTTAAGAGATTAGTGGTGCTATTAAAATAGAGAGTTTAGAAGATTTCTGAGTCTATTTTCCCACTAAGAGATATATCTCTTACCCTTGCTTAATACAATACACAATCAAGCACAAACACCAGATGGCTTTATATGGAGGGCAGAAATACCGATTTTCTTGTCTGGTCATTTATCCCACAGTTACTGGCTGAGAAAGAATCTTTAGCAACCCTTTGTTTCAAGATGGAGCACCACTGCATCCAGAGACAAGTAGCAGAATTAGGTTTCTATCAACCAATGAACACTCATTCTTTTTGTTATTACGTCCTCTGAACCTGAGACTAGCCACATGACAGGAGAAAAGTAATAGCAAACAAATAGAGAAGGCAATGAAATAGCTTCTCAAGCTTAATTTACTTATTTACCAAATATACATTGTATATTATATGCCAGGAATAGTTCTTATCCAAAAGTAGCAACTCATTTAATCTTCATAACAATCCTATCAACTAGTATTTATTTATTACCTCTAATTTCAGATGAGATAACTGAGGCACAGAGAGGTTGAGTAATTTGGCCAGTGTCACACAGCTAGTAGTACAGAGCAGATTTCCAAACCAGGCAACCTGGCTCCAGTGTTTTGTTTGCTCCTTTATGCTTTGCAACCTCTTTTACTAGAAGAAAGATCTAATAGAAGTAGAACATACTCCCAGGCAAGAAAAGTGGAAGCGTGATCAGTTTTGTTCTGCACACAGATTAATTTTCTTTAATTGTACTACTTGATTAACCTTAAACCACAAGAATAAGCTTCTTTCAAAGATGAGTGAAATGAAGAAGGTAGAATTATACCCTACTTTCATTTTCATCTTAAATGTCCTTATCCAATTTCTATAAATTTAATATTAAACAAGGCAAGCTTTTCAAGTTTATGATAAGGTTCTTCATATGTCCTAATCTGACCATAAGAAAGAATCCCTACCTGACCATAAGAACATTCTCTTCCTTAACAATCATTCTTTCAGTACCTGTGAACTGAGAATGTAGATCCTCTGTGGAGAATAAAAATCCCAGTTGTGAAAAGTATTGCACAATTCATGTTCTTCCTGAAAGACCATGGTGCATATTAACATTTTGAAACCTCTGAATTACAAAAATATTTAGGTATACACTTTTAAGATTTAAAACCTACAGAAAAATTAAATGTAGTTCTACATTAATGTTTTAAAGGCTCTGAAAAGTCCTGATGTATAGTCATCTGACTAAATTTTTATGTAGTTTTTCTCAAAATATTAAAACAATGTTTCTGTTGAAGAAGAAATACACCCAGCAGAATCAGAATTGGCTTTTCCCCTATATAACAACTATTTACCTGTATTGGAAAACACTGCTCTAGAGGTCTAACTAATCCTTAACAAATTAATGCAGTTATGTCTTAATCTTCTGATGAAACCTTCTTTTAATACAATCTCTGAGGCCTGGCATGGGAAAGAGGACAGTCAATAAAGTATAATCACATGGGTAAGTGTAAAGATAATATTAAAGTAACATTCACTAACATTACTAGGCCTTTTGCTCCAGACATTAAGAATTCTACATGGATTATCTCATTCAATGCTCAAAATAACCCTAAAGGCAAGTATTTATTATTAATTGTCATTTTGCAAAAGAAGAGTAATGTGCACAGGGAACACACTTAATAAGGGGTTTAAAGCTAAGCTTCAAATCCAGGCATTCTAAATCCAGAATCCATATTCCAATAATCACACCACTGCCCAGCATGTGACAGGCAATCATATCACGCACACATGCAGAACCCTCAGGAATAAACTAGGAAGTAGATAATTATTAAAACTACCAAGAAAAATCTAGGAATGGTAGATATGATTTATTCACCATAGTTTGTTTATGTTAACTCTTGATACTTTTGTACTTATAAAACCTGTCAAATAATATATGTCTGTTTTTCTCTTTACTAAGAAGTGTGATGATAGGAACTTTTTTCTTCTTCTCTATCTTAAAATAACTCCAGTGACAGCACATTTTCAAATGGTGGTATATTCTGTAAACAGCTGAAAATAATAAAACATATCTGCAGTCAAAGCACTATTTCATATTATCCTTCATTTTTCCATGGAAGAATTATTCATACATTAATCCCTAATCCCAATATATAAAATGTGTTGTGTTTGTACGTGAACAGTGCACATTTTTGTATTGTTTTCTCCCTGCTGCATACTTTTCAAAGTGCTAGCATTAAGGTTCTGCAAATCAAATTCTATTTTGACATATAGCCTTTTAAAGAGCAAAAAAGAAAACAATGCAAACAGGCACTAGATTTAAAGCCTGCAAACAGTTGCTAACATATGGAATTTCGACTTCTAAAAAATGTACACTTTTCATGCTCTATTCTCAGAAAACAATATCAAAGCAATGAGTAAGACCTTTCTTCAGATCTCTGTAGCTTCTTTATCCTTTGGTAACTTCCTTAGAGTATCTGAAGATGGAAAAAGAAGGACAAATTGATCTGGAGTCTTTTGCCTTCACTCTATAGATACTTACTGTGCTGTTACTTTTCTAGATGTTGAGGGCTTGGTATTGAAAAGGAGAGATGAGGCCCATACCCTTAAGGATCTTGTATTTGACATGGAGGAAACACATTCAAGAAGTAAGAAAACAAACACATAAACAAGGTATCACAGAGTGGTAAGTACCCTGAAGAAAACTACAGGTAAGTCCCTGAAAGAGTGGTATGCCAAGAGATGAAGTGTGTGAGTGGGAGTGAGAGAGACACATGTGGACAACTAAATCTCAGACTAGGTGTGAGCAAAAGCACTTCCAAAAAGGTAGCATATGAACCGAAACTTAATAGAAGGATCCAGCCCTGTGGATACTAAGTGCAAAGGCCCAGAAGTAGAGTGAGAAGCAGGGCCCAAGACTGATAGGAGATAAGTTCTGGGGTTAGAAGAGTTTACAGCGGATTGATCAGAAGGTAGCTAGCCAAGGTAAGGAGACTGAAGAAGCTCTAGGGGCAATGAGGAGTCATAAAAGTTTTTCATGTGTGATGACGCTGGTCCTTTTATATTTCAAAAAATTCTACTTTTGCTCCTCTGAGTAAAATGGACTACAGGGGGCAAGGGAGGAAGCAGCATCTGGTCAGGAATTTGTGTAAGCACAGTCTAATGAAACAATGAGGCTAGCTAAAGCAGGTGCAGTCAAGTCTCTCCGCCCCCCCCCCCCTCAAAAAAAAGGGATTCAGGATACCTTCTGGAGGCAGGTTTGACAAAAATTTCTGAAGGATTAGACATGAGGGATGAGTAAAAGGGAGGAAGCAAGAATGATACCAAGAGTTGGCCCAAGAAACTGGTTAGATGATGGAGTGACATTGAAGAAACTAAACGAGAAAGAGAGTTGTGGGCCTGGGTATATATTCTTAATTTTGACATAATTAGTTTGAAATGCTTATTACACATCCAATGGAGACAATGAGTGGGTTCAGGGAGAGATAAATTTTGGGAGGAACTCACATATTCATGGTATATTAAGTAATGGGACTAGATAAGATCAGCATGAATGGGGGATGGGGTAGAGAAAGTGGAGGAGGTGAGGGGGTAAGGGAATGAGGCAGGAATGGGGAAAAAAGGAGAGAGAGAATGAGAGAGAGAGAGAGAGAGAGAGAGAGAGAGAGACAGACATTGGGAGAGAGAGAGCACGCACTCTGAGTATGTGGGCCCTGCAACATTTATAGGTTGAGGAATCAAGAGGATTTAACACAAAACACTAAGGAGGAGTGGCCAGTGAGGTAGAAGGAAAATGAAAATTTAGCTGTTCTATGCTCCTTGACAGATAACATTCTCACAACAATAACCAAAATGTGGTGCTCTCTGGCATTTCCCACCTACAGCATTACTAGTATAGTCTGTTCATTGACTTACTAAGGCAGTCCTCAGGTTATGTCAGAGACCAGACCTGTTCCTACAGCGCGACGTATGGCAGTTTCGCCGTAAGTCAGAACCCACCTACATAAGCACCTAGGTCACTCACATGGAGCACATACACAGCAGTAATGAAGTGAAACAGTAAAAAAAAAATTAAAAGAAAGATAATTCCTGACCTTTACTTGTGATAAATAAATAATAAAAAACATAAAGCACATATGTACATATATCGAAATGATGGAATTTTTTTTTAATAAATAAATGGGAGATGGCGACGTAACCACGAAACGACGTACGTCGAGTCCGACGTAACCCGAGGACCGTCTGTATATCATAAAACTACTTGCTAGCTGATTAAGGTTGGATGTAAACAATAATTCTCTAAAACAATTTGTGCAGTGTTTTGGCTGAACAACAAAATCAAGGAAGACCATCTCATAAGCACACCTTCCTGCAGGTTATCAATCACTGCACACATCTGTGGAGAATTGCCACATAACCGTGAAGCTGATCTTCCTGTTTCACCATTGCATCCTCTGGCCTTGCTGTCACTATGCTCCATAAGTTTTCCCTGTTATCATATCCAAGGTTATGCTTTATGACAAATACATTTGAGATAAACTTCAGTCACTGTTTTATTATGGAATTATACAATCTTGCAAAGTTCTGATATATACTTCTCATATTTTCATTTTATTTCACTAACTAAAACAGCAGACTTTGCCATGGCTTTCCAACTTGTATATCCCTTCTTCAGAAATTCTGATAACTATTAATCAATACTTATTTCAGTTTCTGAGCCTCATTAATTTTAGCTTCTCTCTATGTCACTATTCATCCTGATTTAATAAACTAAATTTATTATTTTGTATCTTGTGTGATTTACCTCCAACTAGCTAGTCTTATTTATTTTCTTCATCTTCTGCTAGATGTTGAACATATTAATCTTTATATTCCTTATTTCTAGCAGACTGACAGTACAAAGTGCATGGTCAACAGGTGTTGAGTGAATGAATGAAGTAATCTACTAGACTGGTTCAAATTGTTCTTTTTCAGTTTGACGAAAATGATAAAAATATCAAAAGACTGCTTTATTATATTCTAAATTGGACATTTAGGAGAAATGTTCCTGTTGCTGAGATTCTTAAGTCCTCCAAATGTTCCTATCTCCTTTTCATTTTGATCTGTAATTTTCATTATTATGCTAGTATAATAACAAACCATTTTGAATGAAAACTGCTATTCAATTGCCCTATGAATTTTTCTGTCCTCAGGAACTAGCGATATGGTTAAACTCAATAGCAATATTAAATGTTGGATTTTCTCTTTTGCTCCATGTGGCAAAAACTTCTTATATTTTAACAAAATTTATAGCTCCTATAATAACTGTAAAAAGACATTGAAAATCCAATACTATTTTTACTAGTTAACTTAATTACTATTTAAACAGTGAATTCACCTTTTTAAATCAACCAAACTCAGTTGAAACAGTTAAATATTAGACCTAAATTTTTTTCTAGAAAAATTATAAATGAGTTGAAGAGTTTCAGTCACTGTCTGATGAGTAGACCAGAAATCTGAAGGGTGCAGAATACTTCACTGGAGGAAAGACACTGTCTGGTTGTAGACTATCAAGATTTTTTCCAGGGGAAATGCTGAGCTACAGTGCTCTGCCTTTTCTGTAAAAGTCTTATCAAACAGAATACATGGAAACTAGGTCCTGCATTCTCTGGAATTAAGTCAGCTAAAGGTCTTAGGAACTCAGATTGAATAGGAAACTTGCAAAATAATAACAAGCAAGTTAATATTAGAGCTAGAATTTGAATCTGATAAATCTTAATTTCTGGTCTTACATGATCTTCACCACATAATTTATATTGGATACATCATAGCTTCATGGTCAATTCACACAATATAAAAAGAAAGAAAAATTTAGAAAATAATTTTATGTATTTCTTCATGGGTTTTGCCTATCAATATAGAGATTTTTTTAACCTCTTGATGCTGATTTAGTCAACAACTTATCCTTACTTTCCTCTCAGTGTATTTTTTTCCATTTACATAATGCTCTATAGCTTCTATTTTACTTACCGTTAAAGTAGAAATTTTATTAAGAAGCATGGATGGAACTGGTGAGCATTATGCTAAGCGAAATGAGCGAGTGGAGAAAGATAAATGTCACATGATTTCACTCATATGTGGGATATAATGATCAACATAATTTGATGAACAAGAATAGATTTAGAGACAAATGGCAGGGGAGGTGGGGTTAGAGAGCAACCAAAGGAGTTGTATGCATGCATATTAGCATAACCAATGGACACAGACACTGGGCGGTGGGGGCTTGCTCGGGGTGGGAGTGGCTGGGGAGGGGGGAGGGTCAAGCGGAGAAAAAGGAGACATATGTAAAACTTTAGACAATAAATAAATAAATAAAAAGAAGATAAATGTAGCTAAATTCCAAATAACATTCCCCTCTTGTATTATAATTAGGTCGTATTAAAATGAAGACTTAATTCACAACTCCCAACAAACCATTAAAAACCAGTATGATTGCTACAATCCCTTCACTGGAAATAGTTTACTAATTACATTATTGAATTCACTGTATGCTAATATTGAAAGTTTATTCAACAGTCTCTCAACTACAAAGAATAATACCATTTAGAGGAATTCATTTCAAACAGAATATTCCCAAATGCAGGACATAAGGATACAACTGATTAAAGAAAAATAGCACTTGTAAACATGTCACTATATCCCCAATATTTGACAGTATCCAGACATAATTTTTTAGGTATAATAAATTCACTCTTCAGATGAAATAGTTGACTTATCATGATATTGTTCAGATTTTATCTAGATGTGGAAAATGTAGTATCCATGTCTAAAACAAATAATATCTAGAGTCCTATATCTATAGAAGTGTTGAAATTAAATTACAGCTCCAGAAGCATTTGGGCTTAATGAGAAACAAAGCCACGTTCTTTCATATATGGAAAAATACTGGGACCAGTGAACCCATATTGGCAGCCTTTCATGGTGGGAAATAGAAAATTGCAACAAAAGAACACTGTTGACCTTGACTGTACATGTTTTCACTTCACTAGGAATTCCCAGCTGTTAAAGGTGATGATCCTTCTTATGGTCACATAGGTTGTAGCCAAGAATATCCTGAATTATGAATGAGTTCTATGTACCACAAAGCAGTATTTAGGAAAAATTGATCATTAACTCAATATTTAACTCTAAACAAACATATCTTTTATGTATTTTTATTGGTTTTTTTAATGGCCAAATTTATTAGTTTCCTATAGAGTCAATATAAAAAAGAGAAATTATCAAAATGTAAACTAGTTTTATTCATAGAAGGCGTGTATATTCATGAATTAATTGATACTGGCACCTTGGAAGTCAAATCCTGCCATTTGAAAAAACACCATATATGTTCCTTAAAATATTTTTTGAGTCTTAGAACAAAGAAAACATTGCTGAATTTCATGATGTTATTATACATATTTTCCTCTATGAAAAAGACAGACTGAAAATATGACAAGTTATATGGTGATCACAATTTATATAGTGTGATTGTTAATCATGTTATTCGTGGTCATTATTTAATAACTTTAAAACTCAAAGAGATCTAACTGTTAATGGAAAATTGTGTATGTGTTTTGAATAACAAATGATATACTGGACTTCCATGTTTCTTAGAAATGCTGGTATGTGTTGTCCACATTCCTGCAAACATCACATTAAGATGGGGCTGACCTTGGGCATTTCCGGGTGTCCTGTTGTCATTGTCTGCCTGTGGCACTGTTTCCCTGTTTCATCATGTGGGGAGGTGGGAGTAGGTTATGGAGCTTCTGTTAAAAAAATTAGAGAACTTTTAAAAATACTGTATTTACTTTAGATTTTCCAAAACACACTGAACTAAACGGATACAGGAGCTTATGAATGGGGGTGGGACATTAGTCAGTATGAAGGAATAGGCTATGCTGATGGAGATGTACACACGAATAGAAGAGGAGTTAATATATGAACCATGTACGTGGGGACATGCATGTGAAGGACTACATACTGTTAGTGAAAAGAACTGTGGTACAGATCAGTCAATCAATCAAGTCTTCAAGAATTTCACTGAGAACCTGTTCTTTCTGAGAAAAGATTGCTAAAGCAAATCACTGGAAATTTTGCTGACATTAACACTTACTCATTAATCAATACTGTTTCAGTATTGCTGCCCAGTGATCATTAACAGACAAATGAGCATACCAGCTTTAGGGACAATAGTCCGGATAGGAAGAGCAGTCAACCATGTCACAGAAATGGATAGAAATACCCTCAGTAAAGTGGTAGTGCAGAATAGCCTCTTGAAATGAGAGAGCTATCTTCAAATACTTAAAGGGATGCCTGGCCTCAGGAAACTAAGCTTATTGTATGAGGTGCTAATGGGCTGAGCCAACCTCAGAGAAACATACCCTAGGTCTTGTGAACCAAAGACTATCCTATCTGAGAGGCAGAATTGCTTATAGCAGAGCCTAAGTGATCTCTTGGTAGTGATACTGTCAGAACTCTAAGAGCCACAGGGCAGTGAGTACAGAGCCTCTGACTTGGGAGGTTGAATTACAGAGCCCAAGGCCCTTGAGGTTGCTGCATCCAATTCAGAAATGATAGATGGTTGCTCCCCAAATGTGTAATCCCTCGCTCTTGCCTTAAGCCTTTAGTAACATATTCCCCAAACTCTGTAGTGACTGAGATTTGTTTAAACTAGGTATTAATAAAAAGACAGGAGCTTAAGTCATTTAGTTTGCACAACCATTCGCTCATGGTTGTACCACTATGCTTTGTCAGTACTAAGAATACCGCGATGAATGAGAAAGACGCCTTCCTCAAGGAGCTCCAAACGAACCAGCCCGGGCAGGGGCTGAGGAAGGGCACAATTTCCTCTGCTCCCATTGCTCCCCATGCTGTTACTAATTTTCTTCATCAACAATAACCTTGATTATTTAGTAGAGGAAAAGAAAAATTGTACATATAAATAAGCTCAAGGTGTTTAATTTCATTATGCATCCAGTCATAATGAATGCTCATTCATCAAATACTCACTAAGCACCAATTACGTGCCAGAAGCTCTTCTAGTTTTGGGGAATAAAACACCAAGAATCCCTGCCCACGCTTTTATTACAAACATGTGCATTATAGGAAGCATTTTCATTAATAATGAATTGTAAAGTCTGAATGCAAAACCATGATTTTAAAAATGTTCCAATGAATAGCATTATGCAGGCACTATTTAATTGTTTGAACAATTTTATGGTTCAAACACTTAACAAAGTGAACAGTCAAAAATAAGGTGAGCAATCAAATTATCCAACCACATTTCACATTAGATCTACATTAAATACTCTTAGCGATATTGGCAAAAATCTGAGATTCATAAAGTTATACTGTTAGAATGGAAAAGCAAACGAATGGTAAAAATTATGCTATCTATATTAATACTTCTGGTGAAATATACATACCTCTGTTCTTTCCTCCCCCAAAAAATACTTGCCCAAAAAGCCATTAAAAAAGAGTTGTAAGGATTTAAGAAAAGGAACATAGATTTTTCTGTTAACATTACTATATTATTCTTCATGCCAAGACACCGAGAAAGGAGAAGTGCTGGCTATGTGACACAAGATAAGATATTTACTTCCCTATTGCCTCCCTTTCGCCATCTCTGAAAGGGAGGTTAAAAAAATCATACTAACTTCATAGGGCTAAAGTGAGAATGAGCTAATACATGGGAAAGATTTAACACTCCTTAAAGCACTTAAGTGCTTGCTATCATTCCTGTTATTAAATTGAAGAGCAATGCAGTAACAATGCATGTCAAAACCTTTACTGATAGAGATTCTCACTGGACCTACAATAAAGGATTCTGAACCCAGCACCTATACATTGTCCTTAATCTCAGCGTCATATAGTCTCCAGGCAGCACAGCAGCCCACCACGCTGCTCTAGTTGGTGGCCATACTTTCCTCCTCACAGCAAAGTGAAAATGCCAGATTCTAAGTGTGCTGCCAGAATCCCCCAGCTTCGTAATTGCCGCCACTTTTTTTTTTTTCCATTTTGACAGTATAGATTCTGTTCCGCTGTTTGGCAGAGATCGCCTGGCTTTGCACAGTGGAAAAAGCTATTACCAAGCCACTCCAGCCAAAACTTGTGATCTTATTCAGCAACAGGACTTTTCTGCCAAGGACAAGCTGAACAACTCCTTCCTTCATTCCCCTCATGCGCTTCACACACAGTCTCAGACGAGGCTAAACCCAAAGTGGGAAAGGGTTTGAAAATTATCTGGGAAATGTTTGAAGTAAATCATTAATCTGTGTTTCAAGCATCCAGAGTATTACTGCCATTACAGAAGGAAAATGTCTAAACTTTATACTTGGAAGCAGCTATGGGGAAAAGACAGAAGATGACCTGAATCTGGTAGAGGAAAGAGTACTAAACCTGAACTCTTGACAAATGCACATTTACATTTTGGCCTTTGCAGAATTAATCAATGCCCACAATCTGTTTTGATAATCCCACCCTGGTAATTTCCTTGTCCTGACAACAATGAGATGCCAAAAAGGCCATGGTATAAGCACAGATTTTGAATAGGTTTTTCAGGAATACTGGGTTTTACCCTGAGCTTGCTACAGTATCATGTCTCCCTGGTGATCAACGACATACATTTGTAAAACATGTCACATGCACAGGGTCACAATCTAGTTCTAGAGAAAAACATGTCTCTATATTAAGCCATTAGATTTATTTAGGAATCAAACATACACCCACAACCCCAAAAGTTACCAATATTCATCAATTGAATCCATGTGTGTGAAAGGGCTTTGCTAAGGAAAACTCCATTCAAATTCTAATCAGTATCCAACTGGCTGCACTTAACGTTTCTTTAGGGAAGTGATAACCTCTTATTCATCTTTATAACACCACTATCTGAAAATCAAAGGAGATTTCTTTATTGGCTAAAGAAGAAAAAAACTTAATTAAAGCACAGCTCTCAGGCTAAGCAGCAGAGGGCTGGCTATTGGACTCAGTCCAGATTTCTTAAATGAATCATGTGTCAGGAAATAAAGAAATAAATTGTAGGGTTAGTGTAATTTTTAGTGACCGTAACCTAAATGATGTCTTACTGTTGTAAAGGAAAGTATTTATCAAGTATCAGCATATCACTATGCTGAGTACACAAAGAAGCCCAGAAAAGCCTACTACATAAATACATTTTAAAAACTAGATTTAATTATATAATAGACTGGACCTATAAAGCAATCATATGAATGACATCAAACACTCAAATTTTGGATTATGCTTTAGTTATTTTGTCCCAAATAAAAGGTAAAATAGATGATCTAAATAGCTTTCCTGTTTGTTTGTTTTTTTGGGTTTTTTTTTGGTTAATCCTCACCTGAGGATATTTTTTCATTGAGTTTTTTAGGAAATGTGAAAGAGAGAGGGAAAGACAGAGAGAAACATCAATGTGAGAGAAACACATAGATTGGTTGCCTCTTTCATGCACCCAGACCAGGGCCTGGGCGGGGAGGAGCCTGCCACCAAGGTACAGCAATGCCCTTGGCCGGAATTAAAACCGGGACCTTTCGGTCCACAGACCAATCAATGCTCTATCCACTGAGCCAAACCAGTAAATTATTTGGAAACATGTTTGGGAGATTTAAATCATGAATTTTAGTAATATGCTTACAGAATTATTGGGAAAAAATACAAGTATGATCTTTCATAAGACAATTTAAAATTTATATTCCAAGATTTAAGAGGAAGAAGAAAAATAGGAAAAAAAATTTACACTTCGAATTTTGAACTAATTTCTACTTATGTACTACCAAACAATTATAAAATCTGACCATAAAATGTAATATTTCTCATTTAGAAAATACCAAAAGTATGCATTCCATGGGTATTCAAAACACCAGCATTTAAACAACAAAATGTGATCCTTGTTTTAAAATTCATGCATAAGTACTAGGTTTGCTTCACTCTATTCAGACTGGGGCAAGATGCATATATCCAAGCTTCATGTATAAATTCATGTGTAAATAATGGCCTTACGGTCTATGCTTTTTAATCTTTGCTGAACTGCTAACTGGATGCTTTTCCCATAATCTTCACAAAGTACACCCAATGCTCACGTGTTTGTCCAATAAAAATTTGTTTCAGAAAATAGTAGAGTTAGAGTGACCTCTTAACTAATCTATCTCTTCAGTACAATAAAAATGTGAGTTTTCAGGATCAAAATATGATGTCGCCTGAGCGCTCAATTTCAACAAATATCTGCACTAATACTCAAACTGAAAAGTGCTCCAAGATTTTGTAGAATATTAGATACATACTTCACTGAGTAATGCAATAAAAAGAACTGCAGTTATTAGCATTTTAGGACACAAAATAACATATTTATAAAAAAGAATAAAATCCAGTAATAAATATATATTGAAGCTCTGAAGTATAAGCAATAGTTTACAGCTTTAAAGTATAAACAGTAGTTTATACTTTATCTCAAAACTGAAAACTCATGTTGCCACATCAGACATTCTTGGTTTAAATGAAGGGAGAGCACAGCTTTGAAATAGAATATTTTGAGGCTGTTGAATTTTGAACCAGTTACTTTTGCAGTGCAAGGGAAGTTATTCAACTACAACTGATAAACAGATGGACAACTATGGTGAAAAACCTCCCTCTCTCCCCGCACCCCGCCCCAAATCTGTACATTACATGGTTAGAAACTGCTTTTGTACCTGCCTTTGCAGCATAGCTGTTCAAGGGGCTAAAATGAGCCTGGGATACGTGCCACACACATCTTCAGGTAGCAGAACTGCCTGAAGATAAATGTCCTCATTTATAGAATTTGTGCAAAGCAGAGGCAGGCCTCAGCACCAAAAAGACCAGCTCTTCATGGGGCTTGGGAATTTAGAAATCTAAGTGCAATGCAAAAATATAATTCTGGGACCGAGGTAGCAGTGGTAACAGAATCCAAACTGGTAGCTTTTTGAAGTTTAAACTATTCTCTAGGAACAGTCCAGGAAAATGGTGAAGACAATAGAGTGGAGATTTCTAGATAACAAACATGACAATTTTTTTACTATTCCGATTTTAATTGAAAGAATAATATGGCATATACACACACATTACTCACACATACCTCATTCTAAATAAAACATTTTTTTTAATGTTGGAGTAACTCAGATTTTACCTAGGAGGAAAAATGGAATAATTGTATAAGATATACACGGCTTTGAACCCACTTTCATAGCTGTATTACTGTATTTTAAACTTGAAACTTTTCATTGTCTAAAGCTTGAATAACTGGCTCATCATTATATCTGTTTACAGAATAATCTGTCAAAGATCCCCAAATAATTTGGAAAAAGAAGCCAATTGGTGTAACTCAAAGAATATCCTTTTTCATGGAAGAAAAGCAAATAATTTTTAGAATATATGACATTCCTAGGATTACTAGTCAAGTCTCTTTTGACTATAAGATGTTTCAAGGATTAATTTTCTTCACAGAATACTGAGATCTGCAGGAGAGATTCTATGTTTTACATACCTTTATAATTACAGAAGAAGTATAATGGGAATGAAGATCTGTTCCCATTCCAAAATCCACCAGAAATATGTAACCCCATTTTATTTTCTATGGGTCAAATATACCATAGAACTAAGGATCATGGCAGGAATTAAGAGATGAAATACCATCTAGAGGTTTAGAAAGGCTTAATAATGATCATAATATACTTTATAAAGAAATGCAATTTTATAATTAAAAATAGGTTAGTAAAATTTGGCCTTGTAGAAATAATCCTGTAATTAATAGATGAAAATAATTTTATTCAGTATATTAAATCATTAATTAGTATTCTAGCCATTGTTCTGAATACTAAAGTGCCTGCAAAATTTGGGCCATTAAGCAGTAAATAACTTCATCTTGAATACATGTCTACATTTTTGTTTTTTGTTTTTGTTGTGTTTTTGTATTAGCTGAATAGCTTTGAATTAACTATTTTTCACTTCTACTTTCTGTTTTGAATACTAATGTAATTAGCCTAAATTCTGAATATTAGTACTGGCTTCAACCTTCCTAAGCAGGAGGGCTCTGAGGCAGGAATATAGTTACAAAGGTGGGCCAGGGAACTAATAAAAAAAAGCCTGTGTTGCATATTAAGAACAATATTTTTATTTAAAGCACGAGGGACCCAGTACACGAATTCATGCACCTTGAAAGGAGCTGTGGGTAGCGAGGCTGTGGTAGGCACAGGGGTGGGTCTTGGCCCATCCTCCACACCCCCACCCGGCCCCTCTCGCCGCGGCCCCTGGTCCCCTGTCTGCCAGCAGCCCTGCTCCCATCACTCCCACGCACTGACACCACTGGCCCTGCTCGCACCCGCTGATGGCACGGAGCAATGGGGGCCGGCACCAGCAGCAGGTACGAGTGGCAGCTGCTGCCCTGATCGCCCCTCAGGAGCAAGGGGAGGTAGAGAAGCCCTCAGGGGCGATCAGGGCTGGCAGCCGCCGCTTGAACCTTCTGATGGCGCTGAGTGATCGGGACAGGCGTTGGGCACTGGCAGCGGGTATAAGTGTTGGCTCTGGCACTGGCTGCAGGTGCAAGTGGGATCAGCACTGGTAGTGGGTGTGAGCAGTGGCTCCGATGCCAGCAATGGGTGTGAGCGCCTGGTGGGACCACGATGCACGGGAGCAAAGAATTTTCAGTAACCACCAGAGGCTTGCCCCAATGACAGCAACTGGCACCCTGCCTTGGTCTGGCACCCCCGCTCACCTGCTCCACCATCCCACCGCGGCCAACGCCTGCCATGTTCCGCACACGCCCCCTGCTGGTCAGCGCACGTCATAGTGACTGGTCATTCAGTTGTTCTGCCGTTCAGTCTATTTGCATATTAGCCTTTTATTATATAGGATAAGCTCATTTGGAGGGGCTGAGGGTACTGTAGCAATGAAAAGTATACAGAGAAGGTTAAATCTTCTCTATTCTAACAGAAACTTCTGGTCTTCAGTTATTATCAATTGAGGTTCAAAATGAAACAACTGGACATATTTCCAGGAAACATAAGGGAAGGACTCTAATCAAAATATGCCCCCCTTTTCAAATGAGTTTAAGATACTGCAGACTATAAACATGCATCCCAAAGATTACCATTGCCTGCATGATGGTGACTTTGTTGTAGCAAAGAAGATCTCTTACCCACTTGAAGGGTAAATTCAACAAAGTAGTGATCAATGACATTTTAAGAGTAGATCTCCAAATATCAGGTTTGCTACTATTGATTTATATCTTCATTTACAGGGGGGGGTGGATTAGGAAAGAATGAAAATAGCTCATATTATGTCAAATATATTTATTTTGTGTTAGCATTTCCAAAATTTACCTAATCATATGAATTTTATTGTTTAATACACAGCTTTTAGACTCTATCAAAGTTCACCTAAGCCACAATCTCCTGGGGAGGAACTTAGAGAGCTAGATTAATAAGCATGTTTTTTATAACTAAACAAAATTGGAAACCCTATTTTATTTTTTTCCCTTTTTCCTTTTGACTCCCTTAACCTGTTTCTTTCCCATCCTCACTCTTTGCCTCTGGCAACCACCTATCTATTTTCTGTATCTAAAAGCTGTTGTTTTGGTTTTCTGTTTGTTCTAGATTCTACATATAAGAGAGATCATATGGCATTTGCCTTTCTCTGTCTGACTTATGTCACTTAGCATAAGGCCCTTTAGTTTCTTTATATATAATTTCTTTATCAATGGACATTTAGGTTGTTTCCATATCTTGGTTATTATAAATAGTTGTAAGGAAAATAAGGGTGCATATTTAAAATTTTAAAGAGTTTTCTTGTGTCTCTAAAGTGAATTTCTCAGAACTAAAACAAAACATATATAAGTAATAAACTCTAGAAAAACACAACAAATGGAAGAAAATAAAGCCACCACAACAAAAAATGCTTTCTGGCATGATTTTAAAAAGATAGTGATAATCTCCCTTGATATGTGTTGGGAAATGGGGAAGCACCTATAGGAAATTGCTATTTATGTGAAGTGACTTTGAAAGAAAGACTGACCATGAACTTGATACCAGACTGTGAGGCAGACAGAGCCAGGGTACCTACCACAGCATCAGAATCCTAGCACAGCTCTCATCACCAGATCATCTGTGCTGGCAAATGGCTGAAAGTCCCAAACTAAAATTCCTTTGTAGAATGAAAAAAATCCCAAAGTTGAAATAGTCATCTCCATAGTAAAAACAATGAGAATAATTTGTTTTTTTATTTCCTTCCTTTCAGTGCTAACAAGATAAAAATGATCTCCTTTCACATTATATTACTGCATGTAGGCATGGTATGTGAAAAATAAATAAATAGTAAGGACTTTTCACTTTTTATTTTAAGGTGAAAAGAGATACTCTATCTTTGAAAAGTGATAAACTAAGATATACATTTTACAACTGGCTACATGAACGAAGTTGTTATAAATTATGGTGGCATTTTACTGATTCAAATACTTTCTTGAAACAATTGAACGAAGCACCACCATTTACAAGTATAATGAGGCAGTTATAAAAGAGAATTTACTAATGCTTAACATTTATCACTCACAAATCTAATAGAATAAAAGGATCTTCCTTTCCAATTAGATCCTCAAATTATTTCCTACATTTTGAAAATTATTTAACACAGCTTTCGATGTTTGTTTGGCTAAATACTGAAAGGCAATAATAAATAGGTTAAGGGGGGAGTATGGCTACCACATTTTTTTTACTAAAAGCATCAGACTAGTGGTTCATAAATGATTTTTATGTTATAAATGAAAAAATTAAACATAATAAAAGTTATAAGATAAGAGGATATATGAAATATAAGAAAATCCTATATAATAAAAGGGTAATATGCAAATCGACCAAATGGTGCAGGAGCTGCCCCCTGGTGGTCAGAGCGCTCCCACAGGGGGAGCGCAGCTCAGCCAGAAGCTGGGCTCATGGCTGGCGAGTGCAGCGGCACTGGCAGGAGCCTCTCCTGACTCTGTGGCAGCGCTAAGGCCTAAGCCATCAGTTGGACATTCCCCGAGGGCTCCCAGACTGCAAGAGGGTACAGGCCGGGCTGAGGGATCCCCCCCGAGTGCATGAATTTCATGCACCAAGTCTCTAGTATATAATAAGAAAAAATATAGCTAGTTTATTAAATCAGTGAGAGAAATCTTTCATTTTCTTAAATTGAATTTACTGGGGAACATTGGTAAATCTATATATATATATATATATATATATATATATATATATATATATATGTTTCAGGTATACAATTTTACAACACATCATCTCTATATTGTATTGTGTGTTTACCATTCCAAGTCAACTCTCCTTCCATACCACCCAAAGCAATCTATAGATTCAACGCAATTCCTATCAGGATTCCAGTAGCGTATTTCACAGAACTAGAATAAATATTCCAAAAATTTACAGGGAACCATAAGAAGATGCCAAATAGCCACAGCAATCTTGAGGAAGTAGAACAAAGTGGGAGGACTCAAGTTACCTGATATCAAACTACACTACAAGGCCGTAGGCATCAAAACAGCATGGTACTGGCATAAACACAGACATATAGATCAATGGAACAGAATAGAGAGTCCAGAAAACAACCCAGAAGATTATAGTCAGTTAATATTTGACAAAGAAGGCAAAACATACAATGTAGTAAAGATAGTCTATTCAATAAATAGTGTTGGGAAAATTGGACAAATACTTGCAAAAAAATGAAACTAGACCACCTTCTTACAACATACACAAGAATAAACTCAAAATGGATTAAATTATTAAATAATATCCTCAAAACTATAAAAATCCTAGAAGAAAAATCTAGGCAGTAAAATCTTGGACATTTCTCATAGCAATATTTTTTCTGATATATTTCCTCAGGCAAGGAAAACAAAAGAAAGGAAATCTTCCTTTTAAAAAAATGTATATTTTTTCACATTTTTTAAGGTATAACTGATAAATAAAATTTTAATACTTAAAGTAAATAAACCACGATAATTTGATATACATAATGAAAGAATTCCCACTAATGAGTTAATTAACAACTGTCATCTCGTACATTTACCTTTGTGTGTGTACGTGTGTGTGTGTGTGTGTGTGTGTGTGTGTGAGAAAGAGCGAGAGAGAGAGAGAGAGAAAGAGAGAGAGAGAATGAGAGAACATTTAAGGCCTCTCTTTACAAATACCAATTATATAATACAGAGTTATAAAATGTAGTCACCATGTTATACATTAGATCTGATCTGAGAACTTCATCCTACAGCTAAAAGTTTGTATCCTTTAAAAAAATTATCTTTATTGTTGAAAGTATTGCAGATGTCCCCTTTTTGCCCCCATTGGCCCCTCCACTCCACCCCTGTCCCTCCCAGGCCTTCACCACACTGTTGTCTCTGTTCATGGGCTATGTATATATGCATATGTGTTCTCCAGTTAATCTCTTTCCCCCACCCCCACCTCTGCCTCCCCTCTGCGTTCCTCAGTCTGTTCCTTTTATCAGCCTGTCTCTATTTCCTCCACCCCCTCCCCTGTCAACCACAATTCAACTCTCTGTACCTATGATTTTGAAAATTTTTTTTTAGATCCCACATATAAGTGATACCAGATAGTGTTTCTCTGTCTATGTATGGCTTATTTCTTGAAACACAGTGACATGCAGGTTCATCCATGTTGTCACCAATGACAGGATTTCCTTTTTTAAGGCTGAATAATATTCCTCTGCATGTGTATGTATTCCACATTTCCTTTTTTCATTCATCTCTCTCCAGATACTTATCAAATTAACTAAATAAAATTCAATTTCATACTTTATAATGTATAGATAAATTATAATGCATAAACAGTTCTAAGAACACTGTGAAATTGAGACATATTTTCAATTTCTTATAGATCATTCTGGGGCTGCCTTAATTTATAAAGATATTTATATTTTCTAATAAATACAATGAGTATGACAGGTGAAAGAAGAGGAATATATGAAATACACATATATATTCTCTGCTAATCAAGGACTTACTATAAAAACATACAATACTATTATTGAATTGGTATTGGAATAGTTTGAAATAATCTTAGATTTTATATATATTCTCATTTTTATTTATAGTAATAATACTGATACCTTATTGAATGCTTAGTATGAGCCAGGCTCTTGAATTTACAGTCAAGGTTTCATTCTACCGTCACCAAACCATTTTACAATTTTTTTCTTCTCCATTTTACAATTACAGAAACTAGAGCTTGGGGAGGCCACACATCTGGAAGAAGCCATGTAGTGATAGGAACCTGGACATGTCTGACTTCAAAGTCCCCCAATAACAGTTCAAACATCAATCTCAGATGCTAAGAATTCTATATGTATTAGCTATATTTCAAAAGTTTTAGCTATTTTGAAAACGGTAACATTCTCTGAAGCATTAAGATCAAATCATTGTAGAAAGAGCACAAAGTATTAGCAACAATTAGAATAAGTATAAAATAAAATATTTATGAAAAACACTCCTACTGAAAAATATTTTGAAACCCAGGAAGACCAAAACTGGAAGTTTTGAAACTTCTCAAGTTTCTCACTATATCTTAGTAAGACAAGGCAAGTGTACAAATAACTTGAGAACACTAGAGAACTGGATGTTGCAGCAAGAATAGGCACAAATGGGCATTCAGAGATAGGAGAAGAGTGAAAAGGGAGGAATCAAAAATCTCTGTGGAACTTAAAGAATCACGTTGGGGAGAGGCTGAGAAATGAGGTCCTATTAAGGTAATAGAGTATTTGATATTGTCACTTACCCTTTGTTTATTTTCTGTTGAGATGGAAACATTCTTACAGCCAAGTGTTTTCTAAAAAACATGTCTTAGATATGGAACAAAAGCCCTAGCTGAAATGATCATATGAGAACGGGCATCTTATATAATAAAAGCATAATATGCAAAATGACCAAACGGCAGAACGACCGGTTGGCAGGGGGGCAGGGCTGGCGAGCAGGCAACGCCAGGCCAGCCAAGGCGCATGCCAGTGGGCAGAGAGAGGGAACAGCGATGGGGGGGTTGCAACCAGCGGCAGTGGAGGGGCCATGAGGGAGGCTGGCACCATCCCCTGATCAACCCGTCTGGTTGCCTCCTGCAGAGGGAGGTCAGGCGGTGGCAGTGGCAGGGTAATGGGGGCAGTGCCATCCCCTGATTGGCTGGCCTGGTTGCCTCCTGCAGAGGGAAGCCAGACTGCAGCTTAGGCTCACTCCCCCACCCCTGGGGAGCGGGCCTAAGATGTCAGTAGGATATCCCCTGAGGACTCCTGGACTGTGAGAGGGTGCAGGCCGGGCTGAGGAACCCCCTCCCCCAGTGCACAAATTTTCATGCACTGGGCCTCTAGTATTTTAATAATGAGTTAAAGGATAGATATATTAAGCACTCTTAATAATAAAATAATAATAAAGAGGGCAGGAGGAGACTTTTGGTGGTGATGGATATGCTAATGATATAGATTATGCACAAATATATACAGATCTTCAAACTCATCAAGTTGTAAACATTTAATATGGAACAGCTTTTTATATGTCAATAAAAGAATAAAGTATTTAAAAATACTAGTGAAGGATACTATGTAAGATATCAAATAAGCCATCTATGAATCACAGAAATATTTTACATGGATAAGGAAGGCAATTACTATCATACATATTAGGGAAAACTATTTTCAGTTCTAAGTTACCTTCTTGGAAGGAAAATTCAGAACCCAATCCCCTTTGACTTGTGGCTTTTTAGCTAGTTAGTCTAAGGATCACTGCCTTAAGCTCTAGCCTCAGATTAAGCCTGTGGGAAGTGGCAATAAAGTTCGTATTGTGTTGGGCATTCCTATACTTTGAAAATGTATGGATGCTATCCTTGGATTGGGGTAGGTGACATCAAATATTAACAGATTCTGATAAGGAGAACATAGGTAGAAGTATTCTAGTTAAATGGAGTGGCAACTGCAGGGTGTGAAAGTGGGAGCCAATAAGGAACATAAAAATTAGGCATGTTCAGAGGTTAATTGGAGTATACATTTTTTTTAAAGCAGAAGATAGATTTTGGAAAGTGTCTTTAAATTAAATAGTAAAGAACCTTAAAAATAAGGCTAATGAGCTTATTTTTTATCCTTTATTAAAACAAAGAACTTACTCAGTGAATCTTTATAATGACCCTATAAAGCAGATTTTATTATTATCCTTATTTTACAGAAGATAAAATGAAAGCCCAGAGAGGCTAAGTAATTTAAAGTCACATTGCTAGGAAATGGTAGAAATAAGATTATAATCCAGGAAGTTCCCTGAGATGTTTCTGCCTAGAAAATAACATATTAGAACTGGTATTTAGTATGAATAACTATGGATCTTATGTTAAATACTGAGAGATGAAGGACTTGATTGTATTATTATTATTATTATTATTATTTCTCCTTACCTAAGGATATGTTTATTGATTTTTAGAGAGAGAGGGAGAAACACACACACACACACACACACACACACAAGAGAGAACATCGATCGGTTGTCTCCCATACATGCCCCAACTGGGGATGGAACCACAACCTAAGTATGTTCCCTGAATGGAAATCGAACCCACAACTTTTTGATATATGGGACTATGTTCCAACCAAGCCACCCCGCCAGAGCTGGTCTATCATTTTTAAAAAGAACAAATAAGGGAGAACAAACGATGAGTATCTGAATCCCAGGTTGAGAGTTCATTGTCAGAATTTGCACTATAATTTAATGATGAATTACTTGAATTCACAATAAAAAGCTAGCCCTAGCCAGTTTTGCTCAGTGGATAGAGCGTCTGCCTGGAGACTGAAGGGTCCTGGGTTTGATTTTGGTCAAGGGCATATGCCCAGGTTGCGGACTCGATCCCCAGTAGGGGGCGTGCAGGAGGCAGCTGATCAATGCTTCTCTTTCATCATTGGTATTTCTATCTCTCTCTCCCTTCCTTTCTGAAATCAATAAAAAAGATATATATTTTTAAAAAGCTAAAAGTAGGCATATAACTTACAAATACTACTTTAGAAAATTGCTTCATATCACATTTGAGACAAAGCAAACCCAATGCTTTCCTTTCCCTAAATAGACTTATTTATGAATTATGTATTGAACCAAGAGATTTTTTTGGAGATGGAAATATTTTCCAGTCTATGAATTCATATACCTGCTATGCATGCTTTTCTTCAATATTAAGATAATTTTGCACACATCAATATAAAATATTTTTTATATTTTCTCTATGTAAGTGTGAACTCTAAGATGACAGGGAACTGAAAGATCTCAGAACTAAAAGTAATAGGTAACAAGTACCTGAAACATATATGCTTAGCTTGAAACACTAACTTGAAGTGTTGAGTAATACAGCTGAAATTCTCAATGGAATGAAAATATTAGAGAAGTCAAACAAAAAGTAAGCTTTCTTTTTAAACAAAAAATTGTTTAAATCCCTTTTGTTTTCTTAAGTCAGCAAAATTTTCTTACACAACAGTGTAGTGATGTGTGCTGCATGTCTATTGACTTAAAATTTAAATAGTAAAACATTAGGCTCACTTCAATAAGAAAATATATATCCATCAAGCACAGAAGTGAAATCGACATATCTGTCTTGTTCTTATTCAACATTTCAAGTCCATTGATTTTTAAACTGTTTGAACAATTGAACTTGTCATTTCCTATGGGGAACTGGCACTGCTATTTTATGTTTGAGAATACTTTTGAGAGACAGGACAACAGTGGGGCCAATCTAATGAGGAAGAAAGGCCAGGGGCTTGGATTCCAACAGGATATGTTTGAGCCGCATTCTGACCTGATCACAGTGGAAACGGCCTTGTGTCTCTTTGTCCTACTTTCTGCACACCACACCACCCATATCAGGGGATCACAGGGAAGGTTAAGTAAGATAAACATGCAAGGAGCTTCCAGAGGACCTCCTAAATAGAAGGCTCTTAACAAACACAGACGTGTACTATTTTAGAAGACAATACCTTCATTTTAAACATGTGATTTAAAGACAAAATCAGAAATATTTACTTTTGGTTGTGCAAACTGATAAATTTTGATCCTGGAATATTCACAACTCATCCAAAATACACTTTACTTCGTTTTAAAATACAGATAATCGCCAAACCGGTTTGGCTCAGTGGATAGAGCATCAGCCTGCGGACTGAAAGGTCCCAGGTTCGATTCCGGTCAAGGGCATGTATCTTGGTTGCGGGCACATCCCCAGTGGGGAGTGTGCAGGAGGCAGCTGGTCGATGTTTCTCTCTCATCGATGTTTCTAACTCTCTATCCCTCTCCCTTCCTCTCTGTAAAAAATCAATAAAATATATTTTTTTAAAAATTTAAGAATAAGAGTAAGAAAAATTGCCCTAACCGGTTTGGCTCAGTGGGTAGAGCGTTGGCCTGTGGACTGAAGGGTCCCAGGTTCAATTCTGGTCAAGGGCATGTACCTTGGTTGCGGGCACATCCCCAGTAGGGGTGTGCAGGAGGCAGCTGATCGATGTTTCTCTCTCATCGATGTTTCTAACTCTCTATTCCTCTCCTTTCCTCTCAGTAAAAAATCAATAAAATATATTTTTAAAAAAAGAGTAAGAAAAATTTTAGCAATTAACTTTTCCCTCTATTAATCAACTGTGATATCCTTTCACTTTCATGGGCCAATTTATTGTCCTACAATTAACTAGAATTATATAGCTACTTCATGACCTCTAAGATTATTTCTGGTTCTTAAATTTTATAATTTAGACACCCTCCTATAAAAATCGCTTACCCAGAGTCTAAATCAGAACTCACGGAAGGGAAGGCCTTGTATCTATCCAGTTTAGGTAACGTCGCGCAATGACAAACTCTCTATGTCCTGGATGCTACTTCCCTCGAAAAACTCAACTCCTACCACATCCCACTTTGTTCTATAATTTACGGTTAGTCCCCTGTGGCACTGTGTTTCTACTGTTTTCCATTGCTTTCCCCTCAGCCTGGAAGTCTCCCCTTTTATTTACCTTTTATCAGGGCACTTCCCACCGGCCCACGAAATGGCCTATTTGCAGGTCTTTTACTCTTGGTAGATACGTTACTGAGCAGAAGGGACCATGTGCATCTCGGAACTTTCATCACAGCACACAGTGCTTGACCCACAACAGATATTTAATGCAATGAAATTGAACCAGGAAAGAAAATCAGGACAATCTTTGAATCTTGCAACAGATCCCTGCACTATTTGGTACAGTCTTGGGTCAAATGCCTAAACGATTACAGCTGCTGCTGTCAGTGAGTCTGAGGACCCTCCCTAACACTGGGCAACAGTCAGAGTGCCCAGCACTTAAGAGGTAGTTTCCATTTGAACAACAAATAACATCATTCTAAAGCATCTACCAACCTCCAGAGTTATCTTTGTGCCAGGCAACTAATTTTAGCTTTGGCAGTTCAACATGCCCAAGTCTCATGAGATTTACAAACAATTGTAATGCCATTCCGGACAGCTATTTCATCTTTGACACAACTGTTTTTATTTTTAGATGATTCAGTCATGTTCCAGAAATAAAATTTCCAGTTTCTCAGTAGAAATACTTACCAAAATGCACAGCTAAAAGAAACAAAATGAAGCCTCCCCTTGTGAGATGGCCTAACACTTGCCATGTTTAATAAAATACCTCCAGGAGCTCCAGGAGACAAATGTGACTCACTGCTTTCTACCTGGTTGCCAGGCCCTGGCAATTTTTAGAACCCTCAGATGGAAGGGCTGATTGTATTTTAAAAGCATTGTGATATGGTAACACACACACACAGAATGCACCCATTCTTGCACATGTCTATTAATATGTGATGGCCATGCTCCACTGAAATCTATGTTCCCCTCCCTCTTAAACCTCGGCGGCCCCTGGTAACTGCCTTGGTCAGTAACATGCAAAGGAAGGAGTGCTGCCTGACACCTGAAGTTGGGTAATAAAAAGCAAAATGACCTCAGATTGGCTCACCCTCTAAATTGACACACTTGCTCTTGGAATCCAGACACTGTGTTGTGAGGAATCCAGGCTATATAAAGAGGCCCCATGTGGGCACACCAACCAAACTCTAGTGCAAGGGTTCTCAACTTTCTGGCCCTATAAATACAGTTCCTCATGTTGTAACCCCCAACCATAAAATTATTTTCGTTGCTACTTCATAATTGTAATTTTGCTACTGTTACGAATCGTAATGTAAATATCTGATATGCAGGATGGTCTTAGGCAACCCCTGTGAAAGGGTCGTTTGACCCCCAAAGGGGTGGCGACCCACAGGTTGAGAACCGCTGCTCTAGTGGCTGCCCCCCACCAACCAAATCTGTGAGTGAATGAGACTATAGGTAATTCTAACCTCCAACATTCATGTCTTCCAGTTGAGACCCATAGAAACCATAAGAGAAATTAGGTAATTATTGCTCTTTTAAGCCACCAAGTTTTAGAATGATGTTATGCAGCAATCGGCAATCAAAATATATTTGGCAGGTTGTCTAGCATTAGGAATACCAATTTACAACTAGATTTAAGGCATCCTGCATATCAGATATTTACATTACCTCTCACACTCCTTGGGCAATATTTTTTTTATTGACAGAGTATATGGAACTAACCAGTCTGAACTTCATATTCCTATAGCAAATATTGGCATTATAAAAGAATTAGGAAATTCATTCAGAAACTACTGTGCTAAAACTCCATAACTGTCTAACTAAAGTCTCCAGATTGTTTTTTAAAGCTCTCCGCAACATTTCCTTATCTGTGTTTTCAACTATATTTCTCCAACAAATTTTGAAGAACATAGTATTGATTATTATTTTAGATGCAGCCCTGGCCCGTGTTTCTCAGTGGTTGGAGCATTGGCCTGAGCGCCAGGTGGTCTCAGGTTTGATTCCCAGTCAAGGACAGGTAGCTGGGTTGCAGGTTTGATACCCAGCACTGGTCTGGGCACATGCAGGAGGCAACCAATTGATATGTCTCTCTCACATGGATGTTTGATGTTTCTCTCTCTCTCCCCTCCCTCCCACTCTCTCTCTCTCTCTAAAAAAAAAGGCAATGGAAAAAAGATCCTCTAGTGAAAATTAACGACAAAAAGTTCCAGGAAGCAGTGATCATGAAATGGTGTTTCCCGAAAATATGAGGAAGATGTCAGTGTTTCAGAAAAAAAAGAAATACACACAGCTAAAAATTATCTTGAAGAAAACATTGGTATTATTTCTTTGCTCCTATTTTATTTCCTGTCTTCTATTTTATTTTCTCAAAGCTAAATTGATGTGCCAATCAAGTTACTGCCCAAGGAGAAGATGAATGAGTCAAGGTCATCCTCCAGTCCTCAATAAAACAGTCTCTCTTGAGCTTCTACATTTTTTAGAGTTTGCAGCTTTTGCTAGCTGAGACTTCATATGCTAGTAACTCCTCAGTATGGAAACTTCAGGGCTTTCAACAAGGACATTTGAGATAAAAATACAAAAACCTATCGGTTTAGATTCCTTTGTTAAAATTTCAAAGCATATCCTTGAAACACATACTGCTTTTGACTGCACACATTGCTGTATGCTAGTTATATGTGATTCATAGTAGTGTAAACGCATAAGAATATGCAATTATTCACTCATTTTGAACCATTTCCTGGAATTCACCCATGCTTTGTAAAAAGGAATCAGTGAGCATTAATAAAAACCCCAAATCTTTTTAAAACGGTGCCTGCAATTGTCAGAGAAAAGAGCAATTAGGATTTATGTATGGAGAGAACTAGATGGATTATAAGAAATTGGTTAAGGTAATTATGGAAGACAAAAAGTTCCAAGATCTGTAGTGGTCAAGAGGACACCCAGGAGAGCTAGTAGTGCAGCTCCACTGCCAGCCCACAGGCCTCAGCACCAGTGGGACAATGGTATAGGGTCCAGTCCAAAAGCTGTCAGACTAGAAGTCCATCAGTTCAAGTTTGATGGAGGAAAAGATCAATGTCCCAGCTCATACAATCATTATTCTTCAAATTTAATAATAATTTTATGATTTTTTTCCAGCCCAAAATACAAGCGGTATGATTAACAAATTATAGCTCAACTTGGGATAATGACTAATGAAGGGCAGTGTACAGAAGTGGGCATTTTGTTACTAGTAGAAAAGACTTTTTAATAACATTGAATGTAAACTGTAATTGAAAAACAACAACACTTTTAAAAAAAAAAAAGTTGAGCTTTTTGTTTTAAAGGAGTCAATTCTGGGCAATGTGTTAGCTGCAAATACGTCTCCCTTCCTTTATATTTCTAATCATTATAAGCACATTTTGTTGTAGTGTCCCATGCACACAGAAGAGTACCAAAAGTATTTAATTCAAAAAATAGACTCTGAACAGCACCTCAGAAGCTCCCTTTACTCTTCTCTCAGTTACTACTGCCCCAGAAAAACAATCATGATTCTTACTTCCAATTCCAGACTCATTTTATAAATAAAATAATATTTTGTACTTGGCTTCTTTTTTAAATTTTTCTTTATTAATTTTCATCCAAGGACATGCTTAGAGAGAGAGAAAAACATTTGTTGTGAAACTTTCAGTGCACGAGACTACATTCAACTAACTGAGCCACTCTGACTGGGCTGTATCTGGCTTCTTTTGCTCAATATAGTGAATAAAATGTTATATAAATTCATACGATTTATCCATACTGTTACCAATACTTTATTCTCTTTGCAATGTAGCATTCAATCATATGACTATCAACTCTACTATTAATGTGAAATTGAGTTACTCCTACTTTGGGGCTATTTTAAATATCCTTCTATAAACATTCTTTTACATGTCTTACAATAAATATGTGAGCAAGTTCCTTTGGAAAATATGTACAAGTATAATTTCTGAATTTTAATATATGTATTATGTTCAACGTTAGTAGACTCTAGACATAGTTTTATGTCTATCAATCTTACTTCTCCCAAACTAAAAGACAGTTCTAGTTGCTTCACATCCTTACCAATATTCCATATTCTTTACTTTTGTCATTTTAACCTTTCTGGTGAGTGCTTAAAAATACACAAAGTCAATTTAATTTGCATTTATCTTTGACTAATTAAACTGAGTAGCTTTTCACGTGTTTTTTTTGTTTGTTTGTTTGTTTTTATCATTTATATACGCTCTTTTGTAAAATAGCCATTCAAGTCATTCTTGCATTTTTTTGTATGGAGTTGTCTTCACTTTATTATTATTATTATTGATTTGTTGGAATTAGTTGAATATTCTGAAAACAAGTCCTTTCTCAAATATACATATTAAAATTCTTGTTCATGTTTTGCTTTTTTAAATCTCTTTACGATGTTTTCTTTATAAACAGCAGTTTATATTCATTTAGTTCAATCTATTGATATTTTTCCATTACAGTTAGAGCAATCTGCATCTTTATAAAAATTATCTTACCTATTACAAGGTCATAAAAGTATTCTATTTTTAAAATAAATACTCTAGTGTTTTATCTTTCACTATTAGAGCTACAATCATTCTAAAATTGATTTTTTTAATGATAAGAAGTAAGGTTCAAAATGGATTTACTATTTCCAATCTATATATTCTATTGGCATGGAATTATTTACTGAAAAAATCATTTCTCTATTATTGCTGACATATTGAATACCAAATCTAGCTTAATTTTGCACAAACACAAAATAGCAAATGATATCGATAACTCGGCTACTTTTTAAAAGTGCTTTGTGAACAAGTTTATTACCTACAATGTACCAATTCATGCTTATAGTCTCACCATATTCCTAATTCCATAATGCTACTGGTTTAAAAGAGAATAAGAAGTTAGAAAGCTTTTACTCACAGCATCTAAAATAGTAACTAGCATATTACAGGTGCTCAATAAATGTTCTTTAGTGAAGTGGTTTCACATTCTTCTAACTAACTGCTGAATTCTTCATTTATAAAGAACTGTAAAATATTGGTGTTCCTTTTTTATATTCAAATTAAAGTATTATAAATATCAAAGTGTTTAATTTGAAAAGATACATGTAATATCTTCATGAAAGAACTTAGGATAATTAAAAATCTGAGAATTGACAAAACTAACCATTTCTTTTGTCACAACAGCAGCATTAACATTTGAGACTGGTCCCTTTTAGAAAATTACTATTTGAGAAATTCAAGGATTGCCATTTGAAATTTCTATCGTATTTTTATACACAGAAAATAATTGTGTTTTTGAAAGGTCTAATTTAACTCAAAACTACTAGTTTCCATGAGGAATATTCCTATCCAAGTTCTTAGAAAGGAGACAGTTTGAATACTCAGTAGGGGAAGGAGTTGGAACTTCTAGTTTATTGAAACTTAAAGGGCTAGAATTAGAAAAGAGGAATAACAAAACTAATTTTTAAAAAACTTCTCTCAAATCCACATCCTCTAGAAATTCTCTTAATTTTGTGTGAATATAACCATTAGCCCAGAAAAGTATTCTGTCAGCAAATGCAGTGTCCGGTGACAACTGAAGCACTACTGAGTAGACACAGCAATGGAGAGAAGCCTGTGTTGGGTTCTTCTCCAAAGAATGCTGGGATCTTAACCAAATTGGAGAGATTTCAGGATGGACTAAATCCTGAACTTAGGACATTTCAGGATTGCCCGAATCAAATTCTGTGTTGTTTAATCTATGCTCTAGATTAATAAACCACTGTCTTTAAAATCCAAACAGTCCTTTCTTAATTTTTCAAGCTAAACTGAACACACTTGATATGCCTGTGCTTACGATTATTCGAGAAAAAAGACAAAAATAAACTGCATGCTTTGTCATATGGTTTCACTACACCATTCGGTGTATGAATTAATTAGTTTCCCAGAATTCATAAATTGGTAGATAGGATGTAAATAACCTTAGATTCCTCTTATTTGTATTCCTTTGGGTAAAATAATATCAGAATAAAAGTAAATTAAATTTAAAAATTATCTTACCTAATTTAACACATAGGCCTTGGGGATTTTTCCTCCCATTACTTACTTGCCTGTAAGTTTAACATGGACAAAAATATGTTCTGCAGATAGATCTTTACCTCTTAAATCTTCTCTTAGCTTTTACCTCTTAAATCTTCTCTTAGCTTTGCTGTTTTTAGCTTAAAAACAATGGAATTTTTAGCTTAAAAACAATGGAATATACCTGTGTTAAGAATAATCACTTCAAAAACTAGGCAAGGCAATACTTATTTAAAAATTCTAACTGACTTATTTTTTATAAAAAAATGAACATATGAACCATTGGCTTCAGATATGAAAAACCAAAAGGCAAGTCACTGAACTTGGCACCCCATTTCACCGAAGTTAGAAAGGCCCAGGTAAAAATGTTAGAAAACAGCAACCTTACAAAATGGAGTCAAACAGATGGTTAAACTAATATATTTCAATCTTCATTGTAGAAATTATCTCAAAATTATATATGTTTTGTAGTGTAGACTTGCATTTATATATATTTCTGGTTGTTTGTTACAATAAGGTATAATTAGGTCACTTGTTATCCTTACTTCACTGAAGTGAATCAGAGCTAGCAAAGGGAGACAGTTCTCAAGCCTTATAAACTCTGGCTTCTGGCTTCCTTCCCTATTCGATGGCACAGAGCATGTGTGACACCAGATAGTTACTCATCCCATTAAGCCTAGATTCCTTATCTGTAAAATGGCAAAAATAATAAGACCTATCTCAATCTATAGGAAGGAGTATATGAGATAGTATGTCTAATATACTAATATTAGCAAAGCACCTCTCTTTTCACAGGCATGCTGTGAAGGTGATATTACTACCAGTAAGATCATTGTCATCCATATCATCCAGTGAGTAGCAGGGAATTCTCCACTCCAGTGAGTTCCAGACCTGGAACTCCAGTATCCTATTTATGGGGTCAATATCCTCCAGGCTCCCTGTGCTCCTCTAAAATTTTACTAAATTAGTCCAAGAGAAAGCTGCAGTCTTCACATGATAAAATCAATAGCTCATGCACAAATGTCTTCAGAGATAAGTAAGGCAGGAAACATTAATAAGACAACTGATAATGTAGTGAACTATAGCCAGCTAGAAAGTATAAGCCCGAAGGCTTTAAAATGTGATTATTTTCCTCATGGGTTGAAACTGGAATTTATTCCTCTTGCCATTTTGACATAATAGTAACAATACACTTCCAAACAAGCATTTAAATTCAAAGTGATGGAACCTGGATATTTAACAGTGTGACAGAGAGACAGAGGCAATATTAATCAACATTCTTTATCACAGACTTAAAGTCACAGACATTAGCTTTAGCAATTTCCCTTAAGTTGATACAAAAGCCCAGGGCCCTCCATTTGCCTTTGTTTAGACATATAGGCCAAGACTGAAAATTGAGGCATTTCACTTTAGCTGACAAGAGGCATACTAGAAAATGTATTATGGATATTTGCATGCTAGCTTTCTCTACTTATTCTACTCATGGTTTGTTTTCTTCTTTTTAATGTGGGACAATCAATGTTTTATGTTTTTGTTTTGTTTTTGCAGCCACTCCCATAGGTTTTTGTTCCTATGACTCAAACAAAATAGCTCCTATAAAGTTGCCAACGGATTCTAAGCTACAAAATAATATTCAAATTTCAGTCCTCAGCTATGTAATCAGCAGTGTGTAATCAATTTGATCATCCCCTACTCCCTCCACTAGTTTTTCTAGGCTTCTTAGATATTTTCCCTTGGTTCTACTTTACAACCTGTTCTTTCTTGGTTGCTTTGCAAGTTTCTCCTCATTTCTATAATTGCCAGGCTCATTCATTAGATTTCTCTTCTTCTCTAACTACGCTCCTCCCTAAATGAAACTCGTCCAGTCCCATTAATTTAAATACAGCCTATATGCATACAGTCTCTGCTCAGACCTCTTTCCTGAACTCCAGAGTCATATATCTGACTGCCTACTTGGTATGTCCAATTGGGTGTCAAACAGATAACTTGAACTTACATGTACAAAATGGAACTTCTAATTTTTCTTCTCACAATTTTCCCTCCCCCAGTACAAGGCAATGCCATTCTGCCAGCTATCTAGATAAAAAAAATCACGGGGCCATCACTGATTCTTTTCTGCTCAAATGCATTTCTAATCCATTAGCCAAACCTATAGGCTAAACATTAAAAATTATGTAGAATTGAACTACTTCTCACAACCTCTACTTCTTGTACTATGGCAGGCTACATATGTTCACAAATTCTTTGAGAGTCCTCCCATAAAGAGGTAAAGTTTAAGTCCCCTACTCTGGAATTTGGGTGGGCTCTGTGACGGCTTTGACAAATTGAATGACAGAAGTGATGGTATGCCACTTTCTAGACCCAGGGCTTAAGACACAGGCAGCTACCACTTTTGGTGTCTTGGGATACTTGTTCCTGGAGTTGTAACCTGTTATGTAAGAATTCTGAATAACACACTGGAGAGACCATGTGCAGAGGCCCTGAGACTATATGGAGAGAGAGGGACTCAACCTAGCCCAGTCTTCTTTACGTCCTTTCCAAGGCATGAAGCATGTGTGTGAAGCTGTCTTGGATCCTCCAAATAATCTACCAGCTGAATACCTCCAATTTGCTACTGTGAATAGTGCTACTATGAACATTATTGTGCATGACCCTCGTTCCTTCCTTATGAAACAGAACTGTTCAGCTGACAGTCCTGTCCGAACCCTTGACCAACAAAAATGTGACAAGCAATAAAGTGGTTGTTGTTTAAGCCACAAAGTTTGGGGTCATTTGCTCCAAATTCATAGGTAACCAGAATAGTCATCCTTTCCCAAGGTAAAATAATCCCTCTCTTGAATGACTTCATAGCCTTCAAACTCATCTCTGATTTCCTATTTCCAAATTTCCTGTTTCTCCACAAAGGGGCCATAGTACTTTTTAAAAAATATATTATTCCTTCCTTCAAATCCCTCCAGTGGATTCCTATCTCATGGTGGTTAGTTCCTATCTCATGGAGGTTAATAGCCAACGGCTTTGATTGTCCCACATGACCTGAACCTTTCTGTTGTTCTCATTTTTCCTTGTTCCCATTCCACTTCAGCCACTGCATTTACCACTACATTTACTACTGCATCTGCAAAGGCTATTTCCTATACTCCAAACAAATTTCTCCTCTTGTCACCCACTTGGCTAGCTCCTTCATGTCCTTCCATTCTCTGCTTGAACATTATCTTTTAAGAGACTTCAATGACCACCATATATAAAATAACATCCAAACCTTCCACATCAGTATACTCTATCGTCTTACAGTCTTTGCCTTCTTAAAATATGTAACATAGCCATTTATATTACTATTCGCTTATTTGCTTCTTTCCTATCTCATCCCTTTTGTATAATTTTATTGTACTCACATTATACTTTTAAAAAGATATATGCTTATTTTTAAAACTTATTTGTCTTTAAATTTACAAAGTACTATCATGTTTACAATCTTTGTGAATCCATTTTTTCATTTAACCATTTATTACTAAGATTTATCTATGACACTGCATATGGCTAGACAGTAGTTTATTCATTTTGCCTGTAGTATTATTTTGTGAATATACAACAAATTATTCCTCCACTCCGAGCTTGATTGGCATTTAGATGTTTTTCAAACTTGCTACTGTGAATAGTGCCGCTACAGATATTATTGTGTATGTCTTCTACTGTACATGTTCAAGGGTTCACCCTGGTAAAACACCTAGCAGCATGATGCCTAGGTCACAGGTTATTTGGATGCTATGCTTTCCCATTGCTCCTGACATCAGGACATGTTTCTAATGAAAACCATCTAAGCATCCTCAATCCCTACATATGGCACAACATATCTACCTATGCAGGACATCTGGTGGTTGCCTTTTCAACATCTGCGCTCCCTTTCATCCACCAACAATTCCCTAACTTTCTCTTGATAAGCTCACTTCTTTTCCATTTTTAACAGTTCAGATGAGATTCTGGGAGAAATACTTTTATTTCTCTTCTATGGAATTTACCAAAGAGATGTTTCCATCTCCCGGATTTGACAGTGAAAGATGCAAGGCTTTTAACCTGGAAATGGAGCAAAGGCAAGAAATAATAACAGAAAAACCAAATCCTGGGCATAGCTTCAGGCCCTAATAACCCTTATATCTAAACTGAAATATCTAAAATTCCTATTCCTGGAATTTTAAGCTGCCATGATCCAATTTCTACCATTTATTTTTTCCCCTTTAACCAGAGTTTCTATTCCTTTTCTTATAAAAGTCATAATGAATCCTTAAGTTTATCTCCAATTCCTCCTCAAACCCTTTACCCAGATGCTCCCAACCAGGTCCCTTGTTTCTAAACACTCTCTTGACATTTATTCTTTTCTACCTTCCATTTAGCAAATGCCTGCTCACACCTCAGAAACCAGCTTTGTTCGCATCTCTTTTATGAATCACTCCCTGACCATGCTAGGGCACTTTTCTGTCACTCCTTCATAGGGTAGTGTTCTGTTTTTGTCATCTCTTTTATACTTTAATATTCCAGCTGTTTTCGTCTGTTGTGCTGTAGTATACTTGTCCTCTTTTCTAACTTATATGCTTCCTGAGTTCAGGAGCCATGAGTTTTATTTTATTATCTCATCTAAGGTAGTAAATAATTTTTAAATGAATATAATATGCAAAGCATGTCTATGCTTTCTCCATGTGATAGCCAAGTTCTCACTCTCATTTCTTAGTTTCCAAGACAAAAGAGTCAGTGCTGAAACAAAAACCTCATCATTGTTAAACTAAAGCAATAAACATCAATTTAAAAAACACACACATCCTCAGGTGAGGATTAAAGTAAGCAAATAAATAAATAGTGTTCTATGAATATACAACAGAAAAATTTAGCATATCTCACAAATATTTGTGAACATTTATAAAAAATAAGTAACCACTGAGAGCAGGATAGCAAAGATAGAGATGTCTAGAATAGGGTTGTCAAAATATGTGTGAAATGAATGAATCTCATACAACCCGAAGTGAGAAATAAAAAATTCACAAATTGAAGCATCAGAGAGGGGACCTAATATCAAAGCTTTGAGAGGGTTTGGTGATACTGTTCTTGTATTTGTCAGGAATCTGTGATGACAGCACTCCAAAGACATTTCACACTTTTCTTAAAATTGGTTAAATTCAATTCACAAAACTTCTACTCAGATGGCTCCACAAGTTAACCCTGTATACCACATAGTTAATGTATAAAATCTGTGTGCCAAGTAAGCATCAGAATCACTTTTTAAAAATGTTTGTGGTATTATAGAATCTATTACTGAAGAATGTGTAATTCTCACTTTTATATTACTCTATTCTCTACAAAAATGAAGATGCTATAGCCTATATGCCATTCTATACAGCATAAACAACAAATCAACAAATATTCAACAGTACTTTCTACTTAGAATTGGTTCCCTTGATTAAGTGGTAGGGAATGGAGGGAGATGGAGGGATAGGAGTTGGTCCTTTATATTGTTTTTATACAGAACATTAAAAAGTCATTTTTTCCTGGGTGATTTTATGTTGCTGTCTTTCAAGAAAGATTTTTCCCATAAATATCTCATATCCTCAATGCTATCCAATGACAGAAAGTTCATCACTTGCTCTTTGGGAAAGTATTTCCCTACTAGTTATCACATAAGGAGTTTTTAAAAGTATAGATTGTTTGGGCTCTATCCCAGCCCTATTGATCCAGAATCTCCTTGGGTGGGACCCGAAGACATATATATTTTTGAGAGTCAGCTTCTTAGGTTCATGTATTGGCATTTGTAGTCTCTGCTATTGCTGCACACTGCCTGGCTCCATCTATATCATATTTCTGGATTCTCTAGGCAACCTAAAAGATGTCTGATATAGAAAGAAGCAATTACCTCACAACATAAACCTTATAATCACTTGTCCAGCAGATATTAGTCATACATTAATGACAGAAACAATGCAGGATCCCAGTATACTGATTTGAAGTAAAGCTGTGTCATACATACTAGAAATATACCTTGCAATAATGTGGAACTCTAAAGACTATAATACATTAGGCAGATTCACCTAAAATAGACATGTTGAAACTGAGTAGAGATGGGTGAACAGGGAGTTCACCTGGACAAGATCAGGCCAGGTCCAAGTAACAGATCATTTATTACACAAGGACTATCTCCTAAAAGATAGTGAATGGTCTGAATGACAACCTCCCGCTAGGCTTTGTGAACTCTATCTATTCCAAACAAATGTGATAGAAAAAGCACAGTGATAGGAAAGTTAGGGGAAAGTTAGGTCTAGTCCATCAGGTAAGAGGTCCTATGAGAGCTAGACAGGTTGTCAGGATCTGTATTAGTCCGTTTGGGCTGCTGTAACAAAATACCATAGATTGGGTGACAACACCACACACACACACACACACACACACACACACACACACACACACACACATTTATGTCTCACAGTTCTGGAGCATGAGAAGTCCATGATCAAGGTTCCAGTAGATTTCATGTCTGATGAAAACCTTCCTGGTTTTCAAATGGCCAGCTAGGTTACCTTCTTATTGTATCCTCACATGGCAGAGACCAGGAGAAAAAAACAAGCTCTCTGGTCCCTTCTGATAAAGGCGCTAACCTCATTGTGAGGACCCCACCCTCATGACCTCATTACATTTCAAAGGCCTCACCTCTCAAAACCCCAACACATTGGGGGGTAGGGTTTCAAAATAATAATGTTGTTAGTGGTATACAATATGCAGTCCATAATAGGACCCTAGGTAAGTAGATTGTGCTTTAGAAAAAAAGAAAGCAGGCCAGAAAGCCAGAAACACAGACTGAGTATTTTGAGTTAAAATCCAATACTGCAAATCGGTAGACACAGGAGTACCATTACAGGCTTAAATGGAATATATGAGATATCCAGCTTAGGACAATAGATTTAGACCTCTACATCAATTTGTAAAATATTAGAAGTAAGGAAGCATAACTCACAATGATCTGATAAGCATGAAAGACCAAATACAAACTGTTGAAAAGCTCTTTTCTTATAAATTATGCAGGAGCTGAATATGTGTTAGGAACAGAAAAAAAACAAAAACAATTGATAGAACCTTGTAGCATATAAGAAAATCACTTTTTTTTAAACTAATTTAAGAGTAATATATCAAAGATCAGACTGAAACTAGCCAAGTTAGGGTAAAAGTGCTTTTTTGATTAAATTCATAGAGAGTTTCTTCTAGAATATGTATGGGAAGCTACTCAACAAAAACTGCTAACAATTATAGCTTTCCAGGAAGAGGAGGTAGAGTCAGGGAAATAGAAAGAGAAGAAAGTCCTACTATAGAGTGAATGGCCTTTTGAAACTTTAATTGTATAGAATATACATCTATAAACTGTTTAAAATGTAACCCATTTGAAAACAGGTGTTTCCATTTCTTACTTTGTTTTTTATATGTAGATATTAGAGGCCCAGCGTGCGAAATCACGTGAGATCCAGACCCGCTGCACGCGGGACCCAGACCTGCTGCGCTGCGAGACCCATCAATGCACCTCCTGGTGACCGGGTCGTTTGGTCGTTATGGAGTTACGGTCACTGGCTTTTTATAATATAGATAACCATCTTCTGAATCCAGTGATCAAAAACACTTCCACCAGCCAACAGCATACCACAGCAAAAGCACTGTACTAAGTAGCTGTGAGGCCAAGAAACCCTAGACTGTTTGGTGAAAATAAACACCAAAAGAAAATATGTAAAACTCAACTGGATACAAAAGCACATGTCAGTCAAGTTACAGTTTAGGTAGCATCCACAGGAAAGGGCAGGAGGAAAGTCACACAACTGTCAAGCATGCCATGCATATACAGTACATTTAACACAGAATATGGTATGATCTGTGAGTGAAAGGATAAATCAACCCTGTCAAAATTCAGGGGGCAGGCAAAACTGTTCAGAATGAATTGGAATGTCAAAATACCGTGAAAGAAATCCATGTGTAATGCAATTGTACAGCTAATTGCACTTAAAACAAGCCCAGTACTCAAAACAATGAAATAGAACAATATTTCAGAGGTAGTTGGTTTTGAGAAGATAACTGCTAAGGATTGTAATACACTTTAGAATTAATAGAGCTATCTCACAGGAAATAATTCTCCTTTCTTCCATCCCACAGATCCTGCAGTGGTGAATATTATTTTATGTTTATTTAATGTGTACAGCTAGAGATTTACCAGAGACCTCACATAGAGGAAATGGTAGAGAAATGAGTCAAGAGTCCTGCTTATTTCAAACACCTAGGATCTTTCCATATCACATTTTGATGAATTAGGAATCTAATTACTCATAGCAGAAAAAGTTCTTCTAGAATATTAATAGTTTGGACCTGTTTCTCCATATTGGGGACAGGTTAATCAGATTAACTAGTCTAAATGGGCTAGTATACCCACATAAAGAGTACAGAACCTCAAAATGTCACTTCATCTCAATGACATGTATAATTACACCAATTTACCACTTTATTTTTCAAGGTCATACATAGCTTTAATATTTCTTTCAGTGACCTTTCCCCCCAGTTAATGTTTAATGTATCACACATGAAGAAACTGAAAAGCTCAGCTAGGATTTCTGCATTAGTACAAAATACACACATATGAATGGATCATCAGTACACTAGCTCCCCTCAAACTGTTACAACCCTTTATGACACTATGTGCATCTGGAACTTTCCACTGTGGATTACTAACACAAGCCAATAAAAATTTTTACATTTATATTGTAGGGTGCTATGATCCAAAAATAACAAAACCCCAAAATTATAAAAGTGTCAAATGAAGTCTGCATATTTAATTGATGTCATATAATGCCAGTAGTAAAGTTCCTTATAAAAATTATGTAAGAACAATTAGAAGATAATGACATTTAGTATCACTTGTTAAAGGATTTTATATACTTTTTCTTAAAAAAACAAACAAACAAAAAAAAACCTTTACCCAATTATTTCCAGAAGGATATGACTAATCCTTCCTTAAAATAAAAGACATGTGCCTGGCTGGGTTGAGCATCGACCCATGAACCAGGAGGTCAGGGTTTGATTCCTGGACAGGGCACATGCCAGGGTAACAGGCTCAATCCCTAGTAGGAGCACACAGGAGGCAGCCAATCAATGATTCTCTCTCATCATTGATGTTTCTATCCCTTTCTCCCTCTCCCTTCCCTCTGAAATCAATTTTAAAAATCATAAAAAAATAGCCGAAACCGGTTTGGTTCAATGGATAGAGCGTCAGCCTGCGGACTGAAAGGTCCCAGGTTCGATTCCGGTCAAGGGCATGTACCTGGGTTGCGGGCACATCCCCAGTAGGAGATGTGCAGGAGGCAGCTGGTCGATGTTTCTCTCTCATCGATGTTTCTAACTCTCTATCTCTCTCCCTTCCTCTCTGTAAAAAATCAATAAAATATATTTTAAAAAAAATCATAAAAAAATAACAGACATGCAAAATCACATTCAAAGTTCATGTGGGACTATCATTAGGGCCTAGTAAAAAGATATCTATATGGTTTTAAAATTACTTCCATCAAAAACACAGAAGTCAAGTAGCTACCCTATCTATAATCCTTCCAAATATTGTTATCTTTCTACAACTGCATATTGTAAATATAGAAAAAGAATTTACCTCCAATCAGTATTCCAATTTACTTCTTAATGATCTTTCACCTTTAGGTAAAGAACAGTTCACTGCCTTTAATTTATGTTGTAAAAAATGGAATATTTGTCTTTATTTTTAGCTTTATTGAGGTAAAACAAAGTTGTAACATTTAAAGTGTACAACATAAAGATTTGATATATATGTAAACTGTAAAAAAATTCCCACCATCAACTTAACATAGAGAATGGATTATTTTAAATAATAGGTCTTAAAACTTCTGTTTTTTAACTTATAAAAAAATCCAAAAACATGGAAATGCTTAAATAATATTAAGGTAAAAAAAAAACACCCAAAACTACCCACCCTGAGTATAGTAGGAGACCTAATTTCTAATGAAAAGCTCCTATACTTTGTAATAGAAATTATAAACCTCTAATCATTCCCTATACCACTGACTTCTGAATATGAAGTATTTTTTTGAGTAAAATGTATTCATTTATTTCATATTAACAAGTTCCAAAGAGAATAAGGTCCAAAATAACTATTTGCAACCCCCATGCATAAGAATTTTAACATTGAAAAACGCTATTTCAAATGATGCTAATAATTTCACATTGTCAATAACCTAATTATCATGTAAGGATCATATTTTTTCTACTAAGTATTTAATTAAATGTAATTACATATTGTAATACCTACTTAAGAATGCAAAGGAAACCACAGGAATTATAGTTTTATATAATCATACTCTTAATTTGCATGAGAAAATGAATATCCAGGGCTGCCAGAGATTTGCTCAAAGTATTAGTCTTGGCAACAGTTTTTTGTTGTTGCTGTTTTGACACCAAAAGCATAGGCTACAAAAGCAAAAATAAACAAGTGGGACTGTATCAAAAGTTTCTGCACAGCAAAGAAGACAATCAACAAAATGTAAAGGTAAAATACAGAATGGGAGAAGATATTTGTAAATAACATATCCAGTAACAGGGTAATATCCAAAAAATATATAGAACTAACACTACTTGATAGCAAAAACACCAAATAATTCAACTGAAATTTGGTCAAAGAACCATTTCTCCAAAGAGAACACATGATTGGCCAACAGGAATATGAAATGATGCTCAACATCACTAATAATAAAGGAAATGCAAGTCAAAACCACAATAACATGTACCTCAGACCTGTTAAAATGGCTATTATCAAAAAGTAAAAAAAATAACAAGCGTCAACAATGTAAAGAAAAGGGAACCCTTGTGTACTGTTCGTGAAAATGTAACTTGGTACAGCCTTATGAAAAAGAGTATAGAGGTTTCTCAAAATTTAAAAACAGAACTACTATTTGATCCAGCAATTCCACTTCTGAGTACACATCCAAAGGAAATAAAATCACTGTCTTGAATAGATATTTGTACTCCCAGGTTCATTGCAGCATAACGTATGGTGACTGTAGTTACCATTTCAGTGCATGTTCATTTAACTGCATTTAGTAATGATAATCTGAAGCAATTTGCAAAAAGAGCACAGATACACTCAAATAAAATATCCTGTAAGGAGAATAAAGTATAAATAATGTATATATTAAGTAGATATATACATATATATAGCTGAACCTAGAACTATATGGACTCTAGATGGGTTATGTTACTGAAGTATGTTTGGTCTTCACAATACATGCTTTTCTGTATGCTATGGGAGGAGACAGAAAAAGAGGGATCTAGGACACAGTTCTAGTTTATGCTATTTCAATGGTGAACTTTCCATTTAAGAATGCTCTGAGTCTTACAATGGTATTAATGAAAAGTTTAGTGATCATACTCAAAGAATACCACTTGGCTGACATATAATTCCTGGTCATGAAAACAAGAGCTAACAATTTTAACATGGTGTCCCATGTAGGGGAAAAAATGACTGAGAAATTCAAATTTTAAAAGATTATCCAGCAATTACATCTATAATTTGGAGAGACCAGCAAGTTACTTATTTTATTAGAAAGGTCCTATTATGAATGTTTGTGGGCTGAAGGTTTGTCCCCACATCATTCATTTGTTGCAGTCTTAACCCCCAATGTGATAGTGTTTGGAAATGGAGCCTTTGAGAAGCAAGTAATTTTAGATAAAATCATGAGGGTGGACCCTCCATGATGTTATCAGTGTCCTTATAAGAAGAGGAAAAGAGAACAGAGTTCTTTATCTTTGTCACATGAGGACAAGGACAGCACAGCAAAACGGTGGCCGTTTGAAAGCCAGGAAAAGAGTCCTCACCAAGATCCAAATCTGCCGACACCTTGATCTTGGACTTCTCAGCCTGGAGAACTGTGAAAACTAAATTCCTGTTGTTCAGGCCACCCAGTCTGTGTTATTTTGTTATGGCGGCTGGAGCTAATGGAGGCCCAACACTGTGTTTCCCAAAATTGACTTATTTTTAACAGTGAACAACTCTTTTCAAATAAATCTTATATGACACCTCTGACATCAAAAGGCTCATCAGAATATGGGAAATCTGAATCAGAGAAACTCTTTGGAGCAAGGAGACTAACTACTTTCCCATGAATAAGAATATCACCTTGTAGATATTTAATTTACTATAAATCAATCTATCAATAAATGCTATACATTTGAAAGATTCCCTTGAAAGAATGAACAATTTATTAGCATAAAGATTCCCAAAATGGTGATATAACCAACATAATAAAAAGGCAGTGATGCCCAGCAATGTGGCTCAGTGGTTGACCGCCTATAAACCAGGAGGTCATGGCACATGCCCGGGTTACAGGCTCAATCCCCAGTTGGGGGCTCAATCCCAGTTGGGGGTGTGCAGGAGGCAGCAGATCAATGATTCTGAACCTAGAACTATATGGACTCTCCCTCTCCCTTCCTCTCTGAAATCAATAAAAATATATATTTTTTTAAAGGCAGTGACTTAGCAAGAATCTGGCTCCATCCTACAGTGTCACTGTTGTGAGTTTCCATTAGCAGAACTCCAAAGTCAGTAAAAACATGCTGCATCTGGTTCTCCTGCATTTGCTCACCTTACTTGTGTCAGTTTCACAATCTTAATTAAATTCATGAGGAAAATATGTCAGGTGTTTATATGAGATTCCTTCCTTCTAATCTCAACCTATTCCACAATTCTTCGAGTTACCATCATATTAAATAGGTAACAGTAAAGCTTTTCTGGATGCAGTGATCTGGGGAGGCTGAAATCTAGTCTGCTATGGGCTTAGATGAGATAATATATGTGAAACAACTAACACAGGACCAAACAGTACTTTCTCATAAATGCTAGTTCTTCTATCTGTACCCACCCAGTCTTGCCCCTATTCAGGAAATAGAATTACCTCCCAGATTGCAGCCAAGTGGTAACCTGAATTCTACAATCACTTCTCCTTGTGCTTAAAGTCCTATATTGTTATTCCATTGGATCATGGCTTCATTGAGTATTAATGAGCTAATACACTTCTCTAATACTCTATTTGGTTAAAAAAATTTTCTCCAGTCTAAATTTATACAACTAAATTTTTAAATTATTAATTAAATATTTGAAATCCCTCTCTGTGAAATTTGGACATACTTTCTGTCCACAGTGTCATATTAACAAGATCTTAAGAATTCTGAATTTGCTACAAATAAACAAATAAACACGTATAAACACTCTTTGGAAAGAATACATAGAGATTATTTGCATAAAGTCTCCCAAAATGGGAGTTTACAATGAGAACCTACAAAATCATATCTGCTAGTCCTGCCTACACACCTGGTCCCTTCCAAAAACAGCATTAAAAAAACTTAATTTTAAAATGAGATTATAAACTTCAATATGTTTTCTATCCTCACAATTGTGTGTCATCTGCAGATTTAGTTAGTATTCCTTCTAAAGATTTAAGAAAAAATGTTTAAATGAGACAAAGCAATAGAGGCAACTTATTGGAATGTTACTAGAGAGAGTATTGCTTGTTAGACTCAATAAGTAGAAAAGTAGAATATTGATTGAATTTCTACTGTGTGACTTGCTAAACAATTCTATCTCATTTACTGAAAGACTGCTTTTAATTGATGTGATTTGAGTGTGATTGTTTTATTCATAATTATTATACAAAGCTGTAATGTCACTGAAGGTATTATTCAACCATGCTCATTGAATGCAGTTTAGAGAATTAAGAAAAATAACACACTAATCAGAAGCACTGCAGGAATGAAGGACAATTGTTATATCTGTTTTAGTAAGTGGTTATTGATTGCCTTGAAACATAATAAGAGGTTTCCATTTCATGAAACCACATGCACCTGCTGCTGTGTGTGTGGCCTTACAATCTTTCTAAAGGAATGTGAAGCAAAAACATGATGATGATCTGTTGATCTTACAAATACCTTCTAAAGACAATGGAGTATAATATTCACCTAAAACAAAACAAAACAGAAAACACCCAAGTGATTAATAACAACAACAAAAAGAAAAAGCACCTTTACAACAAAACCAAGAAGCTGCCTGCATGCATTTTTTAATAATATATATCCTATCTAATAAAGAGGGAATATGCTAATTGACCCTCACACCATTGCAAAGATGGCAGTGCCCACAGCCAATAAGGATAAAATATGCTAATTGACTGCCACACCCTCAAAGATGGTTCCGCCCACAGCCACAAGATGGCTGGCAGGGGAGGGCAGTTAGGGGCGACCAGGCTAGCAAAGGAGGGCATTTAGGGGTGACCAGGCCTGCAGGGGAGGGCAGTTGGGGCAACCAGGCTTGCAGGGAAGGGCAGTTGGGGGCGACTGGGCTAGCAGGGGAGGGCAGTTGGGGGCAACCGGGCCAGCAGGGGAGTGTAGTTGGGGGTGACCTGGTCAGCAGGAGAGGGTAGTTGGGGATGATCGGTCCAGCAGGGGAGCAGTTAGGTGTTGATCAGGCTGGCAGGAGAGTGGTTAGGGGGTGATCAGGCAGGCAGGTGAGCGGTTGGGAGCCAGCAGTCCTGGATTGTGAGAGGGATGTCCCTCTGGGTCCCAGATTGAAGGGAGTGCAGGCTGGGCTGAGGGACACAACCTCCCCCCCCCCAGTGCATGAATTTCATGCACCGGGTCTCTAGTATACATATTTTTTTATTTTTCAATTAGAGTTGAGGTACAATATAATTTCAGGTGCATAACCCTGTGATTGGGCATTTATATAACTTATAAAGTGATCATGCCGATAAATCTCATACTACCTAATACCATGCAGAGTTAATATAATATTATTAACTATGTTTCCTATGCTGTACTTTACTTTCAACAATATGAATTTTTTAAAAAAAAATACAAATTAGCAGGTACAGAATAGTCATGGGGATGTAAAGTATACCCTGCATGCATTATTATTCAGAATGATTGTGTTTTATAAACTGTGAGCTATAATTCAAAGCATTGGTTTTCTGATGTTGGTGATGGTCCCTCCTGTATAACAAAGACATCCTGAGATACTGCAATGTGCCTTACGAAAATCACGTTATGATACAGAGGAAGGAGTATCTAATTTACCACTTAGCAATTCTACCAAAACATTAAATGAGTATGATAAGATCAGTTTTTAGGGAATAGACACTATATGCTGGTCATCACTGCTCTTTTTAATGTCCTCAGACTATGGCTTAATAACAAGCTTATGTATCTTGCAAGAATAATAATCTGTGTATGTACCTCACATGATATTTTATTTTTCACTGAAGGGAATAAAATAATTTACCACTTATTAATCTGTTATTTCCTTCATTCTTTGTGGTATCTGAGTGTTGTGGAAATAGCACTAAAACTGGATTGTATTTTTAGGGATATCACATAGACAAATTTGTCTTGAACAAACCAGTTAAAATCTCTGGATTATCTATAAAGTGAGAGAAGTAGATGAGTTCAGAGTTATCTGATCCATTCTCTGAACTGCGCCACCCCAGAGGGTTGGAAATAGTCAACATCATGAAGCTTGTTAGTTGAGAAGACAGGCTCAGAACTCAGAACTCCTCATAGGAATTTTAATCTTTCATTGTCAACATGCAGTAGATGGCTTTAAAAAGCAATAGAAAATAAGCGCTAAAAACTTCCCAGAGCACGACATGCTATGGAAATAAAAACTATAGTCACAATGATAATTTCCTGAAGATTCTTCTGCAAAATTTATATTACTGTAAGATACAATTTGTCTAAGCTTGGAAAGTTGCAGAAGAGGTTTGCTCACAGTTTATTTCCCCAAGAATGGCCCAAGATCAAGAAACATGATTTGTGTGTGTGTGTGTAAAAATATTACTTTTAATGACAAGAATTTCCTGAAACTATTTCTAACTAAAAAAAGAAAGAAAAAGAAATAATAAACAAAAAACCCTACATCTATGCCTGACCAGTGTGGTTCAGTGGTTGAGCAGCTGGGGGTGTATGTGTGTTTGTCACAGTTTGATTTCTGGTGTGTGTGTGTGTGTGTGTGTGTGTGTGTGTGCACGCGCAGAGGGGGGGAGGGACTATCGCTGATACTCTCTCATAATTGATGTTTCTTTATCTCTCTCCCTCTCCATTCCTCGCTGGAATCAATAAAAATATATTTTAAAAATCCAACAGCCCTGCATCTATTTTGTAGAACATGATGAGAACAATCCACATGCAATCATAAAATATATTTATTTTCAAGTTTATCTTAAGTTATATAAAAGACATTGATTCTGAATGGGAAAAAGGTATTGTTTCACCACATGCTTTACATTTTCCATTTGACTTGAGCCACATTACAAATGTAAACACCATTGCCTAAAAGAATACATCTGCCTAATTGTTTTGGTTCTATGAATAATTCTTCTGTATTTTATAGGTCACATTAATGTTATGCCTGGTGACTATCAATAAGAAAGAGTAAAGACTCCAGTTCCCAGTGCAGTCACTTGAGGCAATATAATGAGACTGAGACAAGTAGTGTTTCTCATCAGTCCCCACTGAAAACATTTCCAGCCATGCCAATGAAAGGAGCCACTGGAGGCTTCTGAAAAACACAAATTGAATTTTAATTTGGTATAAATTTCAGAGGTTCATGTGCTACCTATTGCATAGTCTGTGTTAGTATGAAAGCCACTTTTCGTCTCCAAATGTCACAGAGGACTATAAAGTGGAATCTGAAAGAATGCCTAAGACGCACTTTTGTTTCTGGCTCCCTTGGCAAGAAAGTTCTCTGGTCCCACATAAGTGGGTAAATCCATGAGATGTTCTGGATACTTGCCCTGAGCTCTTGGACAAACTCATTCATCCAATCAAATGTGAATATTTATTAAATCCCTAAGAGATGATACTGGCACAACAAGGGAACCTGTTCGACCAAGTCCGAAAATCCACTAGTATCTTCCCTCCTGTGAGCCAAGGAACCCGTCCCGTGTGGCTAATGTATTTCTCCACATGCCTGCATTGACATTAGTTCCATATCACCATCAATTTCTCTTAGGCAATGTCCCCATCTTAGCTACTTTAAACATGACCTGCTTTGGCTCCCAATTCATTACCAATATATGCCATTTTTTTCAATACCAAGATTACAAAGTTATATTTTAAAGACTCAACAAATATGTATTTAGAATCTTCCCATGCATGAGATGCTAAGGTAGTACAAAGAAATTTAGATTGTGATCCCTCTTTTCACACACACACACACACACACACACACACACACACAGTGTATACTAGGTTGTGATGGAAAAGGCATTTCTTACTGTTGTAATGTGCAAACATGTTTGAGTGTCACTAAAATAGGACATAAATCACAAACCAGTTTCTAACATATAAGTTCCAATTATACTGAATATTTAATTTAGCCCACAGAGTTGGTTACTTTAAATTGAATTAATTGCTAATATTTAAAAATTGTAGGAGTTGAAATAAAATGCTGTTTATGGAGTTTCCTCTGAAAAGTCAGAAGATTTGGCATTCCTCCAGGGTATTGTCCTTGGGAGCTGTGTAGCAGCTGCCCCATTAGAAAGGGTATGCGTTCTCCAGATCATCAGGGTCCCTGCCTCCTTTTTTACTCGGTTCTGTACCTGCCAGATAAATTCAGGCATTTGAGTGTGTCACCTCTGGTCTTGACCTCTGCTCCCATAATGATCAGGGAGGTCCAAGGATTGTTATAGAAACTCATGATTTGGCCTGGATCATTCCACAGCCTGAAAGACACTGAAAAGAGACTGCACATGATCATGAAAGAAATAATTACAAAATCATCCATGTGTAAAGCCAGCACACTCCCTAGAGATCCTCATTCTTAACTCTTCATTTCACAGATGAGGAGACTAAGACCCACAGAGAGTGAGTAAAATGTCAAAGCTCACAAAATTAATAGCCCCAAGATTAGAAAAAAAATTCTCACTCTTAATGTCCTTTCAATTACACGTGGTTCTTTTTAATTAAATATTCAGAAATGAAAGGCAGTACAAATGCTACTGAGGCATACTGAATCCAATGTAATGTGTGTTATATATAAACTAGAGGCCTGGTGCACAAAATTTGTGCAGGGGGTGGTCCCTCAGCCCAGCCTGCACCTTCTCGCAGTCCGGGAACCCTCGGAGAAATGTCCGACTGATGGGGATCAGGCCTAAGCAGGCAGTTGGACATCCTTAGCGTTGCCGTGGAGGCGGGAGAGGCTCCCACCACTGCAGTTGCACGTGAGCCTGGCTTCTGGCTGAGCGGCACTCCCCCTCTGTGGGAGCACACTGACCACCAGGGGGCAGCGCCTGTGTTGAGCATCTTCCCCCTGGTGGTCAGTGCACGTCATAGTGACTGGTCGTTCCTCTGTTCAGTCGATTTGCATATTAGCCTTTTATTATATAGGATGATCTATTAAAAATATTGGCATAAAATACTAGCAATCACTATTCCATTCTAGGAAATATTATAGAAATGAAGTACTATCAAATATTATAGAAATAAAGTACTAGCAATCACTATTGCATTCTATTCTCACCAAAACCATATTTCATTCACATCAGTTTTCCTTATTCATCGACACTATCCAAGTATATATCACTTGAAAGAATATAGATTGGTATAGATAAATTACCACATAGTGCACCTTCTAAAATATGAACAACCCATGTTTATTTCCTAATTTTGACAAATGTATCATGGTAATGAAAGATGTTATCAGGGGAAACTAAGTGATAAATATATGGAAACTCTCTGTACTACCTTTGCAAATTTTCTATAAATCTAATATTATTCTAAAAAAAGGTTTATTAAAAGTTTTAAAAAACCATCAATCAAGATATAATGAGAAGGCCAGATTAGTTAGGAGTAAAGCAGAAAAGAGTACGTTTATTTTGAAGAAAATATTCCTTATAAAAAAGCTACTCCAGCATAACTATCAGCACTTAAAACCTTGCAACAAGCTGGCTCAAGGATTACAACAAAGTCATGGCTATGACAAGGCCCAAAGGTTGCTTCAACATTAAACTACAGTCCCCGCTAAGACATATAACACACACACACACAAATAGTTTTAACTAATAAAGAGGTATCCTTTTCAGAGGTTCTTTTTGTGATACCTTAGAGGGAAAAAATACCAATGATTTGATTTTAAAAGGGTGGGCCCAAAAAGACATATTGCTATTTTCAATCTTTGGCTTCAATGAAGACTGAAGAGTATAAAAAAATAACAAAGGGGAAAATCAGGCTGCCTATTGATTAGAGAAAAATCAGGAGAATACGAAGAGGCCAAGAAATCCTGGGGGAAATGCCTTTCAGCTGAACACATCTATTTCCAAAACAGTCCATCTGGGTCCTGAAAGTCACGGGACCTCAATTATCTCAGCAGGAACACTTCTATCTCTAGATCTATGATTATTACCAAAGACTCATGTTTGTTCTAAAAAATGGTGTGGATATGAGGGTATCTCAGCACCTGAATCCTAAGAAACAGATAATTCTTTATGATGAAAGAGTCATTTTAAATCCCCATACCTGCTGTGACAGAAGATACTATTTAATTATTTTCCACTAGTTCTTAAAGGTGGAATGCAGTCTAAAGTGAATTTTGGTTTACACTGCTGAACAAAACACTGTGTTTGTGACTAGAAATGATGCAGAGTAGGGAAAATCATTCAGACTGTCAAAAAAGTTCTTTTTTGCTGTATGTCTAGGCAGTGCTACCTTTGCCCTGCCTCAAATACTAAAGAAATCAATTATAAGACCTCAAGATAATCCCTTAATAATATATGTAAATTAATAACTATATATTTATAAATATATCTGAGTGCATTTGTTTAAGTAATATTTAATGCATATCCTCTATGTTCATGACTCTGTTCTATACATTCTATCTGAGCTGGCTGACAATTAAACACCAATCATGAAATTAACAACTTATTTAGAAATGTAATACAATAAATGCTACAAATAAATATATGATATTTAAAAAGCAAAAATAGCAAAAGAGGTTGTTCATCTATGCTGGGATCGGTAGAAGGCTAACTTCTTTAGTCTGAGTTCTAAAGGATTAAAGAGAGTTGGTTAGGGAAGACCAAAGGAGAGAGGAAGAGAGGATGGGATACAGAAGGTCCAAGGCAGGAAGGGGAATGGCATTTTCAAGGAGCAGAAAATAGGCCCACGTGATCAGAACATTGGCTGTCCTCGGGCCCATGGTGCACAGCACACCTGGTAGAGAGGCTGGGCCAGGTCACCGAAAGCTGGTTGTTATCCTCTAAGATGCCTGAATTTTCTAGTTAAGTCAAGCCCAAGCCTGTAAAGCACCTTAAGAAAGAGACATTTTCACATTTGTATTCAAGAAAGATCAACCTGGCTGCTGTGTACAAGCAGGTAGAGAGGCTCCTTAAGGGTCTATGCCATGGTCTTGAGGAGATCGCCTGTCCTGGCCTAAAGATATGTTCTCAAAGAACAAAAAATACAGTGTGGGGATGTGCTTGGCTCATTCTAGAAAACAGCACTTTCATTACTGTCTTCTCTAATGAACCATCACGCTATGAAACCCTTCGGTTCACCAAAATTGAAATTGGTATCAAAGGAAACAAGATGGCCAGCTCTACACAGGTGTGAGCCTCTGTAGATGCCAGGGTATCTTCTGGTTTTAGGAGCGACATGCAAAAATTTCAACCAAAGAAATAATTTGGAAAAACTAAGAACCTAAAATAAAAGAATAAACAACTCTAAAAATGACTCACAGTCATATTTCCCACTATACATATTAACTACTCATCATAAAACCAAAACATTTTAATAAAGTTTAAGAGTTGTATAATTTTCACAATAACCCTTGTAAGAAGTAGCAAAAATAAAATACTTGAGATATTTTTTTCTACTTCAGACTGATATATTAATTATTGTTAACTATTAACCATCCAATTGCATTATACTGAAGTGATCATTTAAACACTCATTAATCAATGAATAATACAAGAACCTCATGCCTCATTAAGCTCTTCTACACTTTTTTTTCAACAAACATAGCTAAATCTTTGCTGGGGGGGGGAGATTTAATACATAGCACTCATAGGTGGTTATTCACAATACTATTTAATATTACTCCTTTAAATTTCAGAATAAAACCTATATTAAAATGACATATGTTCATTGTTTCATGTTTTTTTGTTTCTTTGTTACTGTTATTTTAAATATATTTCCTGATTTAGAATATTTTGAAACTGCCAGAAAAATATACTATGTTAAAACAAATATAGCTTCTTTGTTTTATCATCATAATTTTTTAAATCTTTTTTTCAATAGTAAATATTCATGAGAACTTGCATCAGTTAGTTCTCTTTATGGTGTAGAAATAGCCTTAAAGCTGCCTGCCAGAAATTTCACAAAATGCTAAGAGCCACACGGAGCTGCTCTTTCCTGTTTGCTCAGGAGCCCAGGTACATAGATAAAAAACAAAAACAAAATTGCCTTTTCTGCCCTTGGAATCATCTGCTCCTGATTTAGCCATTATCCTTCAGACCAATTTCCTTTCTTTCTATTTCCCTTCACCCATTTTTTCACAATCTTCCTCTAAGGAACAAACTCACAACACAATTTCTCCCAGCAGTGGCCCTGAGCAGGCTTTACCTCAACCTGCTCCCAACTCTCGGGAACCACTGGGAAAGAGAGAGCAGTGAGGTCATTTAGAAGATTGAGATCTCGGAGGAAGTAGATTTTTTTGGAGTATTTAGACAAGTCTGGAAAGCAAGGACACTTTTTTTTTTATCTGCACTTGCAACACATTAATGCAATACTGAAGATCTGTTCGTTTTTCAAAAACACCCTAGAGATCTGAATGTTCTTTTTTTCTGAGGAATTCAAACCACCAGTTATCAAATTTTCAGCAGTAGAAACCTTTATTCAATCCACTAAGTCTTCACTAGAAGTGGCACTTTAATAGTATATATTAATGTGTATAAGTTCAAAATTGTAATATGTATACCCAATAAACAGAATTGATGTATATTTAACAACACAAAATTTTACAATTGAGTGTGATAGGTGACTGCTGCTTCCAAATTTGAATTACTTATGGATTTCATTTTGGTTACAGAGCTATATTTCACAGAGAAATATACCTGATATTGCCATGTTTTCACAAGAGCTCCTCTTAAAATCTCAAAATATTCACCAATGAAACTAATCCAGTAGCTTGAAAGAGGGGTAGTAGAACCTTTATTCAAATTGGAAATGAAATATTAATAACTTACTTGCATTTCTTAAGTAGTAAATATTCCACGTGGATGAAGTCAATGAATAGATAACTCAGTCTATATCTGCTTTGTTTAGCAGAAGGTAGGCTTCAAAGTATATTTTAATTATGGTATGTTAAAAATATCATTTTCATTAAAAATCCAAGATATAGCCCGACCGGCATGACTCAGTAGTTGAGCATTGACCTATGAACCAGGAGGTCAAGGTTCAATTCCTGGTTGGGGCACATGCCCAGGTTGCAGGCTCAATCCCTAGTGTGGGGCGTGCAGGGGGCATCTGATCAATGATTCTCTCATCTCTCCCTCTCCCTTCCTCTTTGAAATCAATAATAAAAATATATTTTTTAAAAATCCAGAGTATATTGGTAACTTTATGGTTAAAAAATCATTCAAAAGTTCAAAAAATAATTTATTTCAGGCTGACTCCACATTTTATTTTCAGTTCCATTGCCGGTTCTTTAACTGCAGTCACTTGCAAGTAACTATAATTAAAGAGCCATTAGGGAACTTAAATGTGATCTATCTTGGCCAAATTCAGCTCATTTTGCTTAACAGCACCCAATATCGGTGGATGAGACCTTTCAATTTAATAAAAAACATTAATATTATAGGAAATGGCATTATTTATGATGGGGTGGGTAATATTTGTATAATACTTGCTAAAGCATCCACTGAGTTTTACCTGTTATGTAACATGTGTACTATAGTAATTGAGACATTTTGTTAAAATCTAAAAAATATTTGTTAAGCAAATTAATGTTATATACTATCTAGTCAATAATACATTGTCTAGAATCGCCAAATATAAGCCCAGAGATGGTAGGAAAAATATCGTTTCAAGAATCAATTTGGTAAAATAGATTAACTACATTGGTGAGCTTCAGTGTATTCAAATTTGTTAATTAATACCTGTGTATTATTTTAGGGTTATTAAATGATTATTTTTTAAAGTTAAATTTGAAATAAATAATGATTCCCCCTTAAAGCACACTATGTTGCTAAGGAACACATCTTGAAAACCAATAATGTAAATAAAGCCTAAAAGATGGAAATATCTTGGTTGATAGGAAGCAGACAATAGCTAGTGACCAATAAAGACAGAGAGAGAGATACACTAAAATGGAAACATATACAATGCCACTTCCACTCATCAAAATTGCCATACTTTCAATGTGAATATATTTCTTTCCATTCATTCATGCATGTTTTGTTTAATCTAAACAGTGGTTATGTATACTTATTCCAGGCATGTTTTAAAAAGAGAGGACATTGGGGACATTTTATTTGTAAGACCCTTTGAATGGGATAGTGTCAGATATTTAACTGAAAAAATAAAGTAATTTTTTTAAGAACAGTGTGTAATATATAATATGTGTAATAATATGGCACTACAAGAGGTGAGCACAACCAGTATTATTGGAACAATGCATCATTGACAGTTATGCCAATAGGTTAATAAGGAGATTTAAGCATTTATAACTCTCTCCTAATCACAGGAAGGTCACACACACATGGTCATTTGCTTACGCCAACTATCACAACTCTATAACTAAACACCAGCAGTGATTGAGGTGGTATTTTATAAATAAGGTAACCATAGGCCACTTACTTTAATAAAAGTGGTCTACGGTTAATGACTACACATGGGACAATGGTGAAATTTCACAAAGGTCTATAGACTACATAATAGCACTGCACATGTGTTAATTTCTTGATCCTGATAACTGTATTACAGTTATATAGGAAATATATACAAAGTATTTAGAAATAAAGGAGCACCATGTATGCAAATTAATCTCAATGATTTCTTAAAAATAATTACAGAATGAGAAGAAGAGAATAATAAAGTAAGTGTTGTAAAATGTTAGCTGGGGAATCTGAGTGCACAAGAATTCTGAGTACAAGTTGTGCAAATTCTCTGTGACTGAAGTTCTTTCAAAACAGAAAGCTTTAAAAAACCATCTTATAAAACACTGTTTTTTCTTCATGATGATACTCAATAAGCAAAAACTTACTGCAGACATCTGCAATGCCATTTAAAATTTTGAGAAGAGAAACAAAGCAACAGACATGATACCATCATAGAGATTTTATATGTGTACCTTATTAATGTATGTATATATAATGATATACACACACACAAAACACACAAGTAAAATGAATACAATGTCAATTGAATACAGATAATCACTTTGAATTATAAATTCATTATAATCCACTTTATTATATTATTTAGATCCAGATTTGTTATTCTCCATAATACATATCTTTAAAAATAATTACGCCCTATCAAGTTTTGATAAAATTTTTGTTTCATTTTAAAATCAAAAATTTCATGCAAGAATTTTTCATACTATACACACCCAAATGACTTATTTAAGGATTTATATTTTTCTTCTTTCTAACATGACAAGTTGAAACTCACATCTAAATAGATAACGGCAAACAGCATGCACTTATTTCACTTTAAAAAGATCTATTTTGAGATAATCTTTAGAAATACACTGAAAAAGTAATGAAGCCATTTGTATGAGTGTAGGGAGAAAAGAAAAATGTGAGAAACAAATTTTTAAGTACAGAGGGTCAGATACATAACACCATCTATAAAATGCTATATACAAAAAAGATAAAATATTTTAAATGCAGTATGGTCAACAATAGCCTATCTTAACTATCTCTATTGGGTGCTTTGAATAGGACATTTATATGTCTAATATGTATATACTCAAAATGAGGAACTATTTGAGTTTAATGGATAAGTTAGACTGAGTAAAATATAAGGTTTTTAAAAAGATAGTCAGAAATACAGGAGCAACAGACGTGTGTGTGGGGCAGGTGCTCATTCTCCCGCTGCTGAATGCCTCCTGAACTCAGCTCTTGATCCTCTTTTCTATCCCACTTACCTAGTGATTTCACAGCTTTAAATAATACCTGTTCGCTAATAGCACCCAAATTTATTTCTCCAGTTTGGATTTCTTGCAAACTCTTAAATGGCTTACCCAACTGCTTATTTAACATTTCTATCTGGATTTCTAAAAAGCAACTCAAGCCCTATCTGTCAGAAACTGAACTCCTGCTATCTCCCCACCCCTGTCCCACCAGATCCCTCCTCATCTCAGCAGAGGCAACTCCCAATAATCAGGCCACAAAAACCAAATTCATCTTTGACTCCTCTCTTGCTGTTATAACCCACATCCAATCTGTCAGGAAACCTTGTTAGTTATATTTTCAAAACATATCCATCATCCAGTGACTTCTTACTATCTCCATTGATACCTTTCCAGTCTAACCCTTTATACGATCATCCGTCACCTGGACTATTTGGATAGCCTCCTAATTTTCTCTCTTTCTGCCCATGCCATCCTACAGACTCTTCTCAACACACACACACACACACACACACACACACACACACACACACACACACACACACACACACACACCTGAATGATGCTTTGAAAATGTAATTCAGATCATGTGCTCCTCTGCTTAACAGTCCACACTGGTCTACTCTTTCACTCCAGAGAAAAGCGAAATTTGTTACAAGGATTACAACACTCAATGGCCAGGCTCTCATTGTCTTTTGACTTCATCTCCTAGTGCCTTCCCTTGCTTCCCTCTGTTCCAGCCACAAATGCTCCCTTGAGTATACCAGGCATGGTCCTACCTTGAAAACTTTGTCTTGGCTGATAATACCAGCTAAAATATTTTTTCCATAGATAGTCACACAGCCAAATCCTTCACCCTTTGAAATCTTTGCTCATATGACACCTTCACAAAACCATTCTCCTCAAAATTGCAACCCATTTTACCTCCACCCTGGCACTCCAGATCTGCCTTACACCAGTCTACTTTTTCTTTTTCCACAGAATTTGCCACTTTCCAACATGCTATGTAACTTCCTAATTTATTATGTCTATGGTTCAATGCCCATTTCTTCTTTTAATTACTAATGAAATATATATATATATATATATATATATATATATATATATATATATATATATATATGCACATAACAGGCATTCAATAAATATTTGGCAAATTAAATTATGTTGAAAATAAAAGCAAATTTAGTAGGGCTGTGGATGATTAGGTTATTTTTAAATCACTAAATTTGATGCCTTAGAGTTGAATTCAGATGTTTAATGGAAAAATATGTAAAGATTTCTGCCCAGCGATTACTCCAAATTGGCAGGAGTGGTAAACCCTTGGGTAAACTCCTCTACTCTCTTCTATCAAGGCTCCTGGTAGACCCCTGAGGTCGATAGCCAGAGATGAAGGAGAAGTGAAACAGCAGGGACAGCAACAATCTGCCAGTGACTGGAGGAACACTGCTCTGAGTCAGAATGACCAGAAATACTGAAAGCATAGGGAGACATTACCTCAGCCCGCTCATACTATACCTTTTACCTTTATTCAGAAAGTTTTATGGAATGACATTTGCAAAATGTTAATAATAACCTCTTATTTTCCTGGAAAATGGGCTCTGGTATGGGTTTTTGCTTTTTTTTGTCATTTCTCTAGTATTTGGATTTTTTTCCCTACAAATTATTTACAAATTAAAGTTAATGCTTATAAAAAAGAGTTCTTCTAAAAACTTATATTTCCTTATAAAATAAAACAACACTATTGGAAGGTAAAATTGAATATATCAAAGGTCTTGTAAGTTCCTTGCATACAATATTGCATATTATAAGGTTTTTAACCAATCCATACTGAAGCACAATGACTTACTAGTACAAGATAAGGGTATAAAAATTCTCAATACTGGGGAGAACTAGAATTATTAGTCATTCCTATCAAATCTGACATCATGAGATTTGACAAATAAATTTCTAATCTTTTTATTATATCTATAAAGGAGCCACAAATGCGCTTCAAAGGAACTGTAGATAGATTTTTTGAAAGAAATTATATATAAGTAATAAAAATAGAAATATTTCCAAACAACAATATTTATCTTTACCTAAAGTGGCATGTCCAGATGATCATAGTGAGAATCGTGTGTAATCTTGCCCAATGTGAAGGGATCTGGGAAAATACTGTCCCAGAATCCCAATCAACATTATTTTATGACTTAGAGGCCATGTTATATAATCATCACATAAATTTTATTCTCAACTTCTCTGTTGATATAAAATTCAATCCATGCTTATTTTTCAAAATATGAGAGAGGAGTACCCAAGCATACACAAAAGGGAAATGTCTAATGGATTTTTTTATAATTAACTGTCCAATTAACTCACTAATAACAAGTGACTAGATGTCTTCAACTCATTAGAAGCTAGTTAACAATTCTTTTATCACTGTCTTGTCAACTAACTGTACAATGGCTCAGCAGAGTCACTTAAATAAATTAATTATGTTTTCAGCATGTTTGCATATTTAAATATGTCCTCTCTGTAAAAAATCAATAAAATATATTTAAAAAAAAGAGAGAGATACTGCTCCTTTTTTATGTTTCCCTTTGGGTTCTCCTCTACCAAATGAGTGACAATTTAGAGAGTTCTGAAGCATTATTTCAACAGTGGCAGAATGTCACAAGCTGCCTAAATAAAGAATGATACAAACAAGAAGGCAGAAATTAAAAAAGTCAAATTACTTTATAGAAGGAAACACAGAAACTGAAGCATATATGGGAATGACCTGTCAGCAGGGGTGGGGAACTCCAGCCCGTGGGCTGTATAAGGCCTGTGAAATCATTTGTTCTGGCCCTGCCAAGGCATTAGGAGTGAGTTAATTAAATGTCTGACCAAATATAGCAGGCTAATTTTTAATCTGATAGTTTGGTATGGCCCTTGAATATTATAACTATCCAAATGTCCCTTGGCAGAGAAAAGGTTCCCCACCCTGTGCTAGAAAGTATAAATGTCCACTGATCCATTTACTGTATTTGAGAGTAACTGGTATTATGTATGGAAAGCTCAACACCAGGCCATATTCTTGTAGATCTCTACCCAGTATTCTGGACCTTTATCTCACTCTCTACAACCCATCGGGTGGTCGTAATGATGCAAACTCCCTAAGGCCTTGCACAAGGAAGAAGCCAAGAAACCCCCAAGGTCTGAACCCCCTAAAGGTCTGAACCACTCCCTCTGAACAACTATCTCCATGTCAAACTGGAATCATATAAGGCAGCCTACGGTTTGCCATCTAACTACCTCCACTCAGGATGGAAAGATGTTTATATTCAAGTAAGGTTCTTACCTGTTTTCCTTCATTTAAACAGGAAAAGGAAATAACCTCCTCACTATTCTAGCTGTTGTAATTGGACTGCAGAGAAAATTGAGCTGAGCAAGGAGAATGTTGAATATGATAGAAGGAGGAGGATGTCGGTGAATTTCTTTTATATTTCAATTATTTTTTCTCCAACTGTATGTAAATTTCTGTTTCTAACTTCTGTTGCACTAAGCTATGTCCTGCATGGTATGATGTAGGTAACATTCTGAGATTCCAATGTGCTCAACTAAAGCCTCCTGCAGAATGTTTGCTAACGCCTTCCACTGTTTGGGTAGTAAGGATTGCATGAAGCTCTCTGGTTTCTATGGTAAAACAGGAACTTCCATCAGAAATGCTTCCAGGGAGACTCTTCCTCATTATTCAAAGTCCTCTTCCAGGAAGGTTGTTCCTTCCGCCTCCTACCAAATTCCACCCTGACATCCCTTTCCCATACCTACACCTCCCCTCATCCAAAAAATGCCACTCAACCTTGCAACAATATCTTATTTTGCTACCATGGTGTTATTTTAACACTAGTCTTATGTTGTTCTCTCATATTTAACCTCTTTTTTTATTAGTTCAGAAAATGGAAGGAAAAGATAAACAGAGGAGTAAAAGGAGAAAGGAATTAAGAAACAGAGGGAACTAGAAAACAGAAAGTGCAGCAAGACACTGTGAAAGGAAGTGCAGGGAGGACAAAAGGTAGAAAGAAGAAAAGTCAGAGGAAAAGGGGCAAGCAGAGAATTATCATTCACAAATACTGAGGGCTTCCTCTGGGGCAGGCATTTTGCTAATTGCTTTACATGCACTATTTAAGTAAAACACAGGGGTGAGCAAATGTAGGTTTATACAATATAAATAAATAATATAATAATAAATAATAAGTAATACATAAACAATAAATAATATAATAATAAATAAATAATAATACAAGAACAAACTGTTCTTATAGTCACAACTATAAACCCAGTTTTGCCCCCTGCATGTGCGTGTGAGGCGTATTTACAGGAATAGCATGTTTTGCTTGAGGGATAACTACAGTCCCCAAATGGTCAGTTTCTGTTAGTTTGCCAAGAAAAAATATTTTAACAAATGTAAGCTTCTTAAAAAAAGAAACAAATATGTCATAATGTATATATTTTTCTCATTTCATCCCAGTACACACTTGGTATCATTTTAATTTAAAAAGGATAATATTAAAAAAGAACATCTATAATATTGTGTTCAATATTTTCTAGTATTATAATTAAATGACTTTACTTAGTTATATGTTCTTAAAAGATGTATCTCCATGGTAATTAGATCCATTGAAATTTATTCTATTTTAGTGCAAAACAGTACAAAAGGGTTAAAAAATACCCTATTCTTAAATCTTGAAACTCACATTCACTCAAGTTTATCCTTTCCTCCCCTGTCATTTTTAAGAGGATGTTTAAGAAGTTTTCTCTGTCCTATTTCACCCTCCTGAAACTGATTTGAATAGGAGCAGTTGTCAAACCATGAAAGCCAATGCACTTTGTAATAGGGAATTCCCAGCAGGAATTGCTGTGCTTAACTCAAATGGATAAAGGTTGCCAGAGTTTGTTGCATAATCCAGAAGGATATTTATTGTGCTTGCAACTTTAGACAATTTAGATTTTTATTTTAAGGACAGATACTTTTGTTAAAAGAAGACTGCACCTGATAAAACCTCACTGTATATTATTTCAGTGCATATATAACTTTAGAGATGATTTGGGTTGGCAATAAGCCATTGTTAAAAGTAAACACTGTCAGAAATTTTAAAAGTTAGTTACGACCACTTTTTTGCAACAATTTTATGTCTTTCTTCTTTAGTAGTGACCATAAAGTCACAATTAACATAATTGTTAAAGCTATTTTGTCCAGAAAGCTTATCAAATTCATCTATATGATTCTAACACAGCATCTGGCACTTAATAGACTCTCAATAAATGCTGTAATGAGAAAAGCAATTATAGTGAACATTGATTGGTTCCTCATCAATGGAGTGCACTGTTCTAATATACATTAAGAACTAGTGTCTGCTGGATTAAGATTAAGTTTGCATTTCAGGGAGGAGAGAACATTTAAATAATAATAAAAAGTTGTTTAACAAAATTGTGAAAATACGATTTTCTATTCAAGCTATATTATCATCCAGGTAAATCAGTTATAGGGCCAACCTTAGCTTCTTTCTATAAGGCCTCATAGTTTTAGCTGACCTCTGAAGAACATCGGAAGTATTCAGGATATTTTAGAAACCCTAACTATGCAGTTTCCATTTCCTGTATTGCTCATGAGTATGCCCACTGTCACCCAGCATGTGGAGGTCAGAGGGAAGACCTGTCCTTAGTCTCCACACAGCTGCCCCAGCCTGCCTCCAATGTTTTATATCACTCAAACTTCTGAGGAAAGAACCTGGTGCCACAACCTTCTTGGAATGAAATGGTATGTCACCTCTGGACCTGGCATCTCTACACATCCTCTTTGAATCCCCCTCCGTCCCCTCTGCACTGGATCTCTGCAGTGAGTGGGATTTTGCCATGGATCCAGAAGGCTCATCTGGAAGCTCAGATACCTACAATGAACCCAAACTCCTAACTGATTTAGGGACTCTTCGTACATCCTCTGAGGTACCACAGTTTTTCCATGTTCTCTTTTTCCATGGGCTCCCTGCCACTCTAGGCTCTTTCCTCCATCTACTTCATCCCCAGAACATGGCAAAGGTTCCATAGATGTCTTGATTTCTACAAAATAATGTGCCTAGCAATCACCATTCAATTGCATTCAAATGAAGAAAATTTTAGGGCAGCATCAACTCTACCATTCCAAGTGGTTCTCCTCATCCATTGCTCTTGGCAATCCATCGTGCTGAAAGACCAAAAAGCTTATTTTTTCCCTATTAGAGTTATATTTAAGTCCCCTTTCCTGACCATACCACTCCATTATACCTAAATTCTAGAATTTCCTGCAGCCACAGCAGGTCAGAGATAGTCATGCTACCAGTCCCAGGCATGCAGAATGCTCACTATTGGTGTGGCAGGAGGAGCTAGGCACCTATCACTATTAAGGCTTCTGTATACTTTTCCTATCTGAATTTTATCTAAAATAATATTCACTAAGTAACTTAACTTGGATTTTCTTTTCAGCATTTAAGAAAGGGCTCTGTGGAATATCTATGGATTTCCATTCACTTCTTCATAATGTTTCCACATTGGGAATAAATAAAGGAGAAAGGTAATTTCCACTCTGTGTTTCCACTTCCAGGCAACTGTGTTCTTCTAACAGAGGGAGTGAAACGAGCATCCCTCATCACTGCCTTTGATGTGCTTCTTCTCCCTTCTGCTACATTGGCCCCAACATCTGAGAACATGCACATAAGAAGATAAAACAACTCCATCTAAACTCTTAGTCGAAAGTCCAGGCAAATGTAAAAAGAGAAAGGATGCTCAGAAACCATGGTATAGTCCCAAGATTTGGTTTCCAATTGCACTCTACATCTAAATATGTTCACATACCATTACAGCTATACTTTTCACTTCATGAGTCAAATTAGCTGGCGGTACTCAAACTGTTACATACCAACATGTTAATTTGATCAGAATCTCCCAAGGCTCTTTTGCTTCCTTAATCCTTTAAGACCTGGGCCAGCAAACTAAAGTCCATGGGTCAAATTCAGCCTGCCACCTTTGTTTGTACAGCCCATAAGCTAAGAGTGGATTCTCCAGATAAATGTTAGTAATCAATTTGATGACAGGGAAGAGTAACTTTGAACCACGATTAAGGAAAATGTTATTCTCCACCCCAAAATAATTCAACTTGTCTTATCAGTAGATCTGTATTACAAAAATGTGTACTCAATTATAATAATATTTTGAATTTCATCAATAAAAATTTGTGGAAATGTGTTTGTTATATAGGCATCTACATTATAGTCTTGATTTTGACTCTCAGCCCAGAACTTAAATAAAACAGTCCCTATCCGGCCCTTTACAAAAAATGGTTTGCTGATCCCTGCTTTAAGGAAACACAACTGGAGATGTTTCATGAAATGTCTAAGAAAACCTCCGCAGAAGTTTAATTAAGGCAAGAACTCTAGAATTTCCCATCATGTTGTTCTTTTTTTCAGAAGATTATATATATATTTGGTTTTTTGCTTGTTATAATGCATATGAACTAAATATTGTAATTGGTAACTCCTCTATCCTCATTTTCTTCCTAAAACAGGTTTGCTATTTTCAAGTAACACTCAATACCAGCATTGATTTAATGCTTTCTATTAGGCTTTATGAACTTTACAAACTCTGTGAAGTAGCACTATTCCTGTTTAAAGATGATGAAATGGAGTCTCAGAAAGACTAACCAGCTTACCTAAGACACAGAGCTAGTATGTGGCACAGATTACTTTCACTCTGAGCCCAACTTCCTATTCTTTTTTTAAAAATACAAACAAACATATTTTATTGATTTTTTACAGAGAGGAAGGAGAGGGATAGAGAGTTAGAACATCCATGAGAGAGAAACATCGACCAGCTGCCTCCTGCACACCCTTTATTGGGGATATGCCCGCAACCAAGGTACATGCCCTTGACCGGAATCAAACCTGGGACCTTTCAGTCCACAGGCCGACGCTCTATCCACTGAGCCAAACCGGTTAGGGCCCATCTTCCTATTCTTAATCACAATAATGTACTGGTCCCACTGCTGTTCACCCTCTCCTGAAATTTCCTTTAACTATCTCCAGCTTCCCTTTGTCGTAAAGGTAGCAATTCTTCACTGCTGTTCACTCTGCTCTCCACCCTCCCCACCAAAATAATCAGAATTAGCCTCACTGGAATGGAGATTTAGAAGTGTAGCAAAATCTATATACCAAATTTGAACTAATTTGAACTACTGGTACCCAGTTCTTGTTAAAATCACAAAGTCCAGCAGGGAACTCTGAACAAAAGCAAAGATCCAAGGCATAAGTGAAAATGGCTTGCGGCTGCCAGATCAAAGCTTGACTAGCCTTGCTGAAATTAGGAGCTTTGGTCAAGAGAACTGGAGCAGGGGGGTGACTTACTTCATCTTCCTAAGCTATATAGACTTTCACCTGGGAACCGTTATCTATCAAGGTGAAGACTTATACAGAGCTACAGGAAACACAAATTAGCTGATGAGGAAAGGCAATGCTTTACAATAGGTAAATTAGACGGTCAATCCACCTCAATCATTAACTCACTGTCTGATATTGGCATCCTTTCATATAACCAAGAGTTTTTTTATTTGCTCACTTTTTGTATGATTACTAAAGTTTCTTCCAACTCTATTTCCATGATCCTAGGGCTCTAAAATACATCTGCTCTATACAGTGGCACAATCTAGAGCAGTGGTTCTCAGCCTTCCTAATGCCGCGACCCTTTAATACAGTTCCGCATGTTGTGGTGACCCCCAATTTCATTGTAACAAATTGAACATAATTAAAGCATAGTGACTAATCACAAAACAATATGTAATTATATATGTGTTTTCCGATGGTCTTAGGCGACCCCTGTGAAAGGGTCACTCGACCCTCCAAAGGGTTCGAGACCCACAGGTTGAGAACCACTGGTCTAGAGGATAATGCTATCTAAGTGATGCCCCAATATGATAAAATTATTCTGATATTAGCTAATCAGATCACACATTGACTCTCTTCAATAGCTCATCTGAAATAGTTGGGATAGTCCTGTTACTCTGATGTTACTGAAAACATAGATATAGTCTGGAAATGCTTGAAAACTCTTAGAAAATAATTACTACGTATTACTTCATCTGTTACTTTGCTGCGATTTTACTAAAATCAGATTTGTTCCAAATTTTAAGGATCTGATTTAAGCAACTATTGCACTTACATCCTATATTATTCTATGACTACCAAACTCTGGTGGAGAGCAGAGTTGGTACAGGTAGTAGTGGCTATAGCTCCAAAGATGTGACCAACCTCGGGCTGGACACACAGGGGTATTCAGTAAGCACACTCAGATGAATATGTGAAGGAAGGCCGGAATAACTCATGCTAGTTCCTGTATTTGTCACCTAAGGAAAAACATATAAGGCACAGAATGTACTGCAAAATTCAAAAAGGGAAAGAAATGGTACATAATTATAATTAAATAAGATAAATGCTTTTGGATGACATACAAATCTGAAAGTAGTTGTATAAATGGAATCAGGAATAACAAGGGGCAGAGCTGGCCTGGTCTACTAGTACGTTCTCCTTGGAAGAGGCAGTTCTGGCTGGGACCTGGTGTATAAAGGGGGACGTTTTCAAGTCTCACATTAACAATGAGAGGGTGACCATAGGATGAGACCTTCACTATCCAGGCCCATGAAGTCTCTGGGAGTAACATATCGTTTCTTCACAACTCATACTGTGGATGACCTTCCCTTTCAGAACAGAAAGATTAGGTCTGGGACAGTGGGCCTGACTGTCCTTCAGCCCCTTTTCCTGCCAGGAATGCATTAAGTCAGATTCCTCTTCAGATCTAGCTTAATCTGTTAGGTTATTGCATGGGGAAACGCTTGTCCAAAAATGTTGTTTCTACTTTTAAACACTTGAAATTCTTTAAACAGGGAGCAAAGCTTATCATTACCTAATATTTCATCCATTGTGTCATTAAAAAAATAAATGAACATTATGCTCAACATTTACTGCACGAACTTGACCATTTGAGCTGCACAGTGAGTCCTCGTCAGGGCTTATTTTTCAAAGTGCACTAATGACTTCTAAACACTGACATGTTCTATAGCTGCTTGCTGTGTGTCCATTTTGTCTACATTAATTATTTGTGGGTGCAGATTTGGCAAGATAACAGCCCTCACAACAGAATTTTCCAACCAGTAGTTACTAAAAATAATGCAATATTGATGTTGCTGCTAAAGAAAAATAATGTGTTCTTGAATTAGGTCACAATTGCATATTCAAAGTGGTCCATGGAACTGAACAGTTTGATGTAAAACATCTACTTAATAAATGTATTTATTTATAACCAGCCATGTGCCGGAAAGAATATAAGCTGGCATAAAAAGATTCCTAAATTACAGCAAGAGAGCATACATTAAAAGGGGGGATAAGAGGGGAAAAATGGTGGAGCTACATTTTGTATTTAATTTACTAGGATTAAGTCTGGATATATATAGGGGAACAGGCAGAAATAAGGAGATATAATAGGACCATGTCGTTAGCTTGATTCACTAAGCTTGCAAAAGGAGGCCAGTGTGGTGAGTTTGTAGTCAACCTGAGTTAGTATATTTAAATATATAATGGAGACCTTTCGCATTTATATAGCACTTTTTAGTATACAAAGAATATGTAATACATTTACTTTCTTGTATCAGGAAGTCTGTATTAGAAATGAGGACACAGTCTCATAGGAAAGAGTTATTTGCCATGACAAAGGCCTTTTGCAGGCTGTAAAACCAAATAATTTCAAGACTTATCCACTGATGAAGCAGAATTAGAGGACTTATTATAGGAAATCTCCACAAGACCCTGCTGACAAATGTCTTTCTATATTATCATATTTTTAAGGTATCACTTTCAATATTAGGTCAAACCTTATGGAATTGCCATTTTTGTACTGTTTAAAATATTACAAATAGTAGTACATATGTCTCCTTTTTCCCCCCACTGATCGCCCTCCAGCCTCCCCTGCCCTCACCCCCCAAAATTACCATTTTGTAAGTCAAAATGGTTAAACGTCAGCCTTTTCAAATATTCACCCTCACAGTTAGAATATAAAATGCGAAATGGCTCTTTGAAAGCATCAAAATTTGTTTGCTCTTGTTTAATTTGATAGCTTTTACAATTGAAATGTTATATCTTTACTAAGCTACAACTATAAACAAAGACACACTATTAATTATCATTAAATACACTGAGATCCTTTTTCAGAACAGTAATTCGGCTACAACAAACTCTGGGTTCTGGTACTGTGTTTTCTATAGTGATTTTTATGGGGCAGATATTGAAAACTATATCATAGAGAAGGATAAAGAATTTGGACACAGAAGTCAGCTTAACTGTGCTGTAATCCTGATTCAAACTGGTAATGTGACACAGGGCAGGTTTCATAAATGTCTGTTGCAGTTTCCTCATCTGTAAATGGAAAATAGTGCTTTTACTTTCCCTAACAATGAACACTACATGACTGAGCATTTCTCTCTTTCTGTTTTGCTACTGGGAAGCTCAGAGCCAAGTTGGAAGCTCAGCTTTAGAAACTGCTTTGACCCTTGTGGTCTACATATTAATAATATTATTTTATTTGATTTTCAGTTATGGCTTCTTTATATTTCCCTTGGCTTTAATTACCTATTTCTTCTTTAGTACACTCCCATTAAATGAAGTGTTTTCATTATTTCCTCAAATCTTCCTTGGCACAAACTGGGTTAAAAATGAATACATAAATAATACACACTCATTCTGAAACTGTTCACTCAGGGTGATTTCCACCAGGAAATATATGTTACATTAATTTTTAAATGCAAATAAATTCAATCATGATAAAGGACTGACTGTAGGGTACAATAACTGCAATGAATTATGAAGCCCTCAGAAAAAAACAGATTTCAATTGAAAAAAGATATTGAATTACAAAATATCAATTAATGAACTTTATGTTCAATAAATATTGTTACAAATTAAAGTTAAAAGAAATTAAACAGTACAAAGAGAACCAAATTCACTGACATTAATACTAAATGGTGTTTAGCTATAATATTCCCAAATACAAATAAATGTATTGTACTTATTTGTGGGATGGAAAAATTCATATATGCAAATCAAAACAGCATTTAACCTATTAATAAAAGCACGTTAATACTAAAGTTTTTTTGCTAAATAATGCATTTAATACTATATATTATAACAATTATTCCATTGAGATATATCAATTCTAGAGGCAATTACATCTAAAAAATTCTAGTATTTTATGACATCAACATAGAATTCATAATTAGATCAAAACCATAAATAAATATAATGATAAGATGCATTACTTTCTAGAAATACACAAGCTATGAGAAAGAAACAAGTAAATGAAAAACGTCAAAGAAAATTATTGAAGTCACTATGGAGCTCATGCTCTATGATTCTAAATTAAGTCAAAAAACAAGTAACAGGTTCAGTTATACCACAAAATTGAGTCCCATAATGATAGGCAGACTGTAATCTGTGATTCCGGTCAGTTGTACATGTATTAGAAACAAAGAATACATATTCCATTAGAGCTAAATAACAACAATAATAAACCCAGAAGTCTATAGGATAAAAAAACTGCACTAACCGTATATTCTCTCTGATTATTCGATGACAAGTGCATGATTTCAGTCAAGACACATTTTAGCTAAGACCTTAACATACTTTGAAGACAGAAAATGAAGACTCATTTGATGGCCTATCCACTCCTGTTTCCTCTGTCCTTAAACTCATTTCTTATTCACTGCATTTTTTCCTCCTTCCCATCATTATAAATGTTATAAATTTAATTCTGGATGCTGCCTACATTCCCCCTTTGGAAGACAGTCCTAATACTCCCAGATGCCAGGTGTATTGCCTGCTGGCAGGTTACTGCAGAGACTCTTCCAGGAATCGTCCTGAGCTCAAGGGAGCTGTCTCATCCAAAGTACCACACCCTCCTGGGGGCACCCTGAACCTAAGGTCAGGTTGGTACAGAGTACAAAGGCTTTTGCTTCAGATCAGACGTATCAACTTCTGAGCCTTCACTGGAACTGGCTGAGCCCACTGTTGCAACTACAGCACAGTTAAAATCCGCCCCCACCTAATCCTGCTTCTCTTATTCCCTTAGAAGTGTTTACAGAGACAGGTCCCAATAAGCCACCTGCAGACAAATCTCCATCACCTGAGGAGATGCTTTTTCATAATAATGGTGTTTAGGATTACTTAGAAAAGATTCAGAGAACAATAGGAGGTATTCCTCTAGGAATGTATCCATAGAAGGGTGAACTAAAAAGATGAGGTCTCTTCAATATAAGAAGGGAAGGCTGAAAATGAGATAATCAAGGGTTTAAAATTATATATAAAGTGTATTATTTTCCAGCAATTCCTCAGCATGCCAAATCCCCTAATATGCCACCCCCTCTTACATCTGTATTCTCTTTTTTCATTGGACCATAACCTTTAACATTCAAAGGCTCTACTACCTCATATCTTTCTTAAAAGACTTTTCAGCTTCTAAATAAGAATTGCATCCTGTATCCATGTTCTCCACTACTGTCCAGAACAACCTACTCAAATCTCACCATCAATTCCACTTCCCAATGAATCTGCTCCTGCTGCGGTGACTAGTGACCACAGTGCTACTGAAACCATTGGGTACTTTCATCTGAACCTTATTTCACTTCTCAGCAGCAATGAACATCCCTACATATTTTAAAAATGTTCTCCTTTTGCTTTCTATGACACCGAACTCTCTTGAGATTCTTCCTAATCTGTTGGCAGCTCCATTTCTTGTAGGTTACCTCATTTATACATTTGTTTGTTGATTCATTCACTCATTTGGCAAAACGGAGCGTGGAGATACAATAGTGAGCAATACCAGATTGCTCTTGCTTTCTCAGAGACCTTTATAACATCTCCAGTTCCATTTTACATAATCCTTTCCAATATCACTATGTTGCTGCAGATACCATTTTTCCTGGTCCTTCAACTATACAAAGCTCTTCCTATCTCAAAACTTCATGTTTTGCCCTGGCTGGGTGACTCAGTTGACTCGAGCGGCATTCTGTACATCAAAAGGCTGCAGGTTGGATTCCTCGTCAGGCACATACCTAGGTAGGTTTGATCTTCCATCTGGGCGAGTATGGGAGGCAACTGACCAATGTTTCTCTCTCACATCAATGTTTCTTTCTTTTTCTCTCTCACTCACTTCCTCTGTCTCTAAAAAAAAAAATCAATTAAAAAAACAAACAAACAAAAAACCTTAAAAGTTTTGCCCCAGCTAGTCCATCTCTAAAACAGCTTCCATACCAGTTCCTCAGACAAACTTTCCTGGGTATTTTTCTCTCAGTCAGCATATCCTCTTACTTCACTGCACCCAACTCTTCTCTATCTTAACGGCCCAGCGAAATACCTGGCACATTTTTCTCCTTAAACTAAATTAGACCAAAAACAAAACAAAACAAACAGCTGCTATTTTACTGCTGGTGTAAGAGACTGTTTAGGTGAAAAATGCAAATCATTTCCTAAGTGATTTAAGTTTATAAATGAAATAATCAGAATTAACTTTTGCTAAAGTTAATATCAAGAAAGACAACTAGGCTTTTTAATATCATATATGGGGTCATACACACCCAAGAGCAGACAAGAAAGATTCAAACCCAGGTAATTTGACTCCAGATTCTACAGCTAAATATGGCTCCTCCTCCTTCACTGTATGGATACACAGCATTACCCGGCCAAGACACTCTATTCCAATTGCAGGCTAAGTAAGAGAACCCCAGAACTGCAGAGCTAAATAGGTCCTGCAGATCTCATAGAGGTCACACCTCGGAAGGTTAAGCAGAAAGTCATGACAATTGAGACGGAGAGCAGTGACAGTGAAGACACCAGACCCTCCCAGAAGAGAGCTCAGGCACTACTTCCTTCTGGCCCTTCTCTTTGGAAATGAAGAATGACTGAGACAGATACAAAGCCACATTTCACCTAGGAACACTCTTCTATTACCTACGAAGTGTTATTAACCATGCATACTCTGGAGGACTTCTCTAAAAAGAAAGCAATCTCTCAAAATTTTAGCTACTTTTTAAAAGGCAATATATGAAATTACTATTTTTTTTAAAACCCTGAAGATTTCCCAGGCTATTTTTTTACCACAGCAAAGATTTTTCTCTCTCCATTTATGTTTTATATATAAACAAAGTAAACTACTGCATATGTGTTTTCTATGGGCACCCACTCATACATGTGAAAAGTATTTTTAAAGTGTCTGAAAGGATACAAACCAAAGTTTTTCGATCTTAAATCTTAAGAGTGTTTGAGAGAGCAGGAAGGGGGAGACTGACACTATGGTGGATGTCAGAGCAGGCTTCTGCTTCAACTGTAATGTTCCAATTTCTCTTAAAGGCCAATGAACAGATCATGCATTGCTTGTGTAAGGCTGATAAAACAAATTAAACATTAATATGTCCCACAAACCAGCCTCAGTATGTTCTCGGCCATAATAGTTTTCACCCAGACTCTTCCAGCAGAGCACTGTAAAAGTATCTGCTGCCAAAGATTTTTTCCACCAGTTTTTCACTGTGACTCAGGGAAACCCCAAGGAAGCCTTCTCTTTGGGCTGCTTTTATCTCGGGAGGAATTCTCACAGAAGGTGCTAACAATAGAAATTGTTCTTGGTTATGATACAGACCCAGCAGGATGTTTAAAATGCCATAGGCCACTCAGTGGTCCTGCCTGTCGCAGCCGGCTGGTCGGCGCCATCTGAGCCATATGGAGATTGCTAAATTGGGAAATAGAGCAGCAGGTTCTGAAGCCACCAGCTTCCCTTGCCATGTCCAACATCTATGGAATATCAACACTCCATGGCAACAAACCAAACAGTATTTAAATATATTCTGCCAATTTCCTTTTTTACTTTTTTGATCCGTGCCTGAAATAACCACATTTTGAAAGAAAAATATGTAAAAGGAAAAGCAGGCCATACTTTGCTCAGCTGAATTACTATTCTGTAGACAGTAATGCTGTGATCAGATGGTTTTGAAATGCAATGAAAATACCTTATAATTGTCAATGTACTGGTATGTGTACTTCCCTCCTGGAGATAACATCAAGAGATGACTTTTTTGGTTCTTTCAAACATAAAAATTCTCAGACTTGAACTGTAATATAGGATCAATATAGGGAAGCAACTGTACTAACAAAAGAAGCCTATCAGAAAAGTGAAAATCACCTGCCAGAAAATCTTCAATAAGGAGAAAAACACCATCAATTTAAATTTGAGAGGTGTTTTAGGTCAGGCTCTCTTGAACAAAAGCTCCTTGAAAAAAGAAATTTTATCAACATAATATGTACAGAAATACCTCCCGACTGAATAAAACCAAAATAATCTCAGACTATACAAATGCTATAAAGGCAATGAATGTGGGATCTCTGCAAAAACCCCAGTCCACACAAGGCACACTGTATTTCTCTTTCCATGGTGAATTTTCTATAACATATTTGCTAAAAATCCACTATGAGAAGCATGTTGTATTTATTGTATAAATTAACATGCACACATGTGTAGATTATGTAAAAAACTGATACAAAACACTATTAACCTAGGTTTTGAAATCAGTGACTAGATAAAGGTTAAAACAAGAAACAGTGATCAGTAGGGAGAGTATCCTTGATGCTGTTTAACCCAAGAAATTTCCAAGGAAGGTATCATGCCCAGCTACATGCTACAAAGTTCCTGTCACCCATTTTTCTTCACCAAAGATTTTAAAAACAATGGCTGTCATTTTCCTAAAAGACTCCTGAAGGGGCAAATTTCCTCACTATTCTAAGATAATCTACATTGATGGAAATGACACTTCTAGAGCAGTGTTTCTAGGTGCCTGTGCCTTGTTACTTGACACTAAAATATCTCAAAAAGATGATACTATTTCTCCTCTTCTGCCTAGTTAGGGTTTCAAAGAAATTTGATTTTTTCCCATAGGATGAAAGTGAAATAAAAAAAAACCAAATTGCTCCTTAAATACCAAGAACTCCCCAAATAAATACATTAAGTGAGTAGAAAATGTGCTAGATCTGAGTTCTCTAAATAATGAATGAGCCCAGCTGGCCTGACTCAGTGGTTGAGCATCGACCTATGAACCCGAAGGTCATGATTCAATTCCAGGTCAGAGCACATGCATGGGTTGCAGGCTCAATTCCCACTGGGGGGCGTGCAGGAGGCAGCCGATCAATGATTCCATCATTGGTGTTTCTATCACTCTCTCCCTCTCCCTTTCTCTCTGAAATCATTAAATATATATTTAAAAAATAATAATGAATGAGCCTAACATAGACAGTGATGATAGGGGAGGAGCTATGATGAGAAATTCCAAGAACTTAGAAATAAGAGATAAGATTTCCCTCTGAAAATTAAATTATAAAATCACTACATAATAGTCAGAGAGAGGGAGAAGTTTAGTCATTTTTAAAAGCCAGAAATGGCTCCCATACTAATAAAACTGGCTACAGTGTGACTAAAATCAATAATAATGTATAACTCAAAGGAGAGTGAGCAATGCAAGTTTAGAAAAATGTAGAAAAATGAACATTCTCAGTCCAAGCAAGGGAATGCTTTGGCCCAGTGATGTGTTCTCTCTGATCCCAAGGACAAGTAAAACCTATTTGCATGAATTAAGTTACCTTGGATTCTAAACCGATTTCATGCAACCTGCACAGGCTTATAATTATATTCAGATCCCCCAAGTAGCTTGCCTTCAGAGAAAGAATCAGCTTTGAGAGTCAGCTCGCCAAAAGATGATGGCCCCTTTGGTAGTCCTATTGCTCGTTATACATTAATACATTGGCATCCTGCTTTTATTCATTGGTTTCTGGGAGCTTGTGCGCCGGATCCTAAGAGACAGATTCACGTTCAATATGTCAGTAAATCAAGTTCCTGACACTGTAAAGCTGACTACCAGACCCTATCACATAGTATCGTCCTGCACTTTCATCCACATGATATCGGTGCTTCAAAACAAGGAGAGAAGAAGCAATCCACACATTTCACAGGTGACATAACTAAAGGCACGTGGCTTGTATGTGGCAGAATCAGGACCGGAGTCTGGGCCTCCTCATTCATTGTCCTTGCATCACACATGTACATGACACACTAGCTTTGTATTGAATCTCTATCTAAATCCCAGGCCTTAAGACAAACAGGAACTTCTAGGTATTCCAATCTGGGCACCATGCTAAGTAGAATTCATTTATCTAAGTGGCTATCGAATCCCCCCACCCCCCACCAACTCCTGAGGCATCCTATTTTCTTCATCTGGGTCGACAAAAGAAGCTCTAGCATAAGAAAGTCTTACAAAAGTTTATTTATGCCAAAGTGATGACAATTGCCAGGAAGCAAAGTCTCATCAAATTGAGAAAATGCTCTGGAGAATGGCAGTTTTGCAGCTTAGTTTGTACATTAGCATCAAATGAGGAGATAAAGGAGGGTTACATGAAATTCACTGGTGACAGGTTACAAGACAGGAAAAAGCAAAACGGGAATTTCTGAGACTGGATAAAAAGCAAAGTGGAGAGACACGTACTTTTTACATTGGTGGGCACAGGGCAGTTAACATTTACAGCACATAGAGATGGTATTTGGGGAACAGGATGACAACTGAGGAGTTCTACGGTCTAGTGTTCTGGTGCCCACAGTTGTTTCTGGAGGGATTTGGAAAAGAAAATTACTCTGAAGTTTCAAAGGTAAGTTATGTAAGATGCACAAAGACAGTAGACATTTTCAAAGGTAAAGATGAACCTTTGTCAAGGAAGCTGCAGGCCTAGGACGTGACTACCCACCAAGATGCAATTTTATGTTCAGGCCACCCTGAGTGCTTACTTTGGTCTCTGGGTTTGTAAGGCCTGCGATGCGGGCCTCCCCTGAACTTGTCAGGTTTAGTATGTGGCCCCTTTTTCGTCCACATCTGCCAGGTATAAAACTAATTCTGATAGTTTAAAAAAATAGCAGCATCATACCATATCTAACATCCAATATATGGGTACAGATGGCATTTCATGACACATGATGCTTTCCTACAAATGATAGGAAGTGAAGAATAATTTCTCAAAGATAACAGGCTCTGTTGCACAATGATAAGCATGCCAGAGAGTAATTTTTCATCTTAGCAATTTCAACTGAGGAGCAGTTCCAACTGTCAAGACCCATCCATTCCTCACTTTTCCATTATGAACTGTATTCTAACATACATTACTAAGCTCCCATGTAACACACTGAATGCTATCATTTAGAATTTAAGTAGCTCTCCGAGAACACAAAGTGTTCTGCCAATCATGAATACTTTGCTCATAATGCCATCTCTTTGGAGGCAGACATAAACCATTCTCTTACTTTAACAGCTGAGAAACAAACACTGAATCAGAGTAAGTTAATGACACAACAGTCTAAATAACAAGCCCAGCTAGAATAAAATGTACCCAGTTTGGGCCATTCTACCTTAATATCTTTTAACCCTTTACGGATCAGCTCGTTTTGAAACTTTCTTTTTGGCTAGTAGAAACCTTATTGATGCACTGGTCCAAACATGGACATGTAGAAGTCAGTATAATGAATAAAAAACCCATCATCCTGTCATGCCAGAAGCCCAATATGCCAAGCTGGTACGATATTCTAATAAAAAAGTCCTGACACGCCATTATGATTTAAATATTACTCGATGTTCATGCAAATTTCCCATTTAGAAGGTTATTCACTCACTGTTAGTAAAAGTTTCTTATTACTTAGTAAAATAAAAACTGAGGTAACCATCTTGATACTTACCTGACAATTTCAGTTCATATGCATTTCCTCTTTCTCTGACTCAAATACCATAGGGCAAGTCTCTGGCAAAAATTCAAGGGCCATCAATAGTCTGAAATGTATAGCCTCCTCTTTCCAAATTTAAATCCCTCACCAAAGTCATATCTAAAGGCAACTACATTTAACTATGAAGAATGGCCAAAAGCATTGTCAATAGGTAGAGAAGCCCTGAAGGGGGTGGCTTCAAAGCCATTATTCCCTATACCCCATTCTGAGAAAAGCAGAGCCTTGGCAACCCGCACACTTTACTGCCTGTGACTGCGCCCGACAGGAAAATGTCAGTGGCTCAGATGATTTGCCATCCATCTTCTGGTCGTCTCAGCCAGTCCTTTTCCTCTCACATGATGCCAAAAGCATATGGTTGTAAACAGTCCTACAGATGGATGCAGAGAACTCAGCGGAAGCCGAGGGGAAAATCTGGCCTGCAGACGTATGGTGACACCATCGGGCCTGTGCTGCTCATAAACCATGTGAATGAAAGTATTTACAAGATGAATACAAGAAACACAAAACACGTGAACATAAAAGACAAGAATTTACTGAGCTACTGCATTTTGCCAGCTAATTAGAAAATCACTATTAGATTCATGACTAACATAAACATAAGACAGGGCTATATACTCTAAATCAACAGCCTCTTTTAGAGAAAGCAAGGCCCATCAGTATATAAATTTTATTTGACTAAGCCAATTATCATCACCATCCAACACAACTGAAAACACAGGTTCTACAGCAAAAAAGCACATTATAATAAGTATTTAAATTCAGACGATAAGCCTAGTCCCTCTCAAGACATTATGGTTTAACTTATTCATATGCAGCATTTATATATTTAACATATTCACATATTAATAAATCAGTTCATAATCATATAATAGACTTGTCCCTAAACGAATGTTTGAAAACTGAAGATGATTCCTGTACATGGGAAAAACAGCCAAAGTACAAAAGTAAAGTGTTTGCAGAGGGATGCTACCCACATAAGGCACCAGTAAGTAAAGACAAGTTTTATAATATAAGTATATTCTGCATATTTTAAACGAGCCTGAGTCTACAAATATAAGAATTTAATGACATAGAGATGGATAATATCATTATTCTAAAGCCTTTCCTTTCTACTGTAATTTCCACAGCAACTGAAGGAAGCTGATTTTATCATATTGCAGCAGACTGCAACTGAAGAGAGCAAATTGTCCTTACTCTCCACACATTCTCCTTTAAGTTATTATAAGCAGTTAAACATTGTGCTCAACTGCACATTAAAAACACACCAAATCACACTCTCTCAGCACACAGGGATTTGTATAATAGAAAGTCTAAGTTTAAGGGCAGTCTGGGGCTGATGCCACAAGGACAGATGTCACCTCTCTCAGTGTGTGGGTTTCATCCTCATGGTCTCAAAAGGGCAGCAGTGTCTCTGGGCATCATATCCCTATGCCAGACAGTGGGGAGGAGAGGAAAGGAAGGAAGAGGAGAAACAGTGGGTGCAGCTATGTCTGCCCTTCTAAAAGCTTTCCTGAAAGCATGTGCTACCAGTGACATATTTAGATATCACTGAGCTGACTGCATTACGTTTTAGTAAAAGAAGTTGGAAAGGGTAATTATTTAATGAGCATATGAGGGCTTTAAGCAAATGGGACTCCGACATGAAGGGAGGAAGAGGGAACACACAGTGGGTAGGCAACCAGCAGCACCTGCCACTGTTATGAATGCACTGCTTGTGTCCAGTGGTTTCTGTGTACAAACCCAACAAGACACAGTTCTGAAAGTCTCCAAAATAGAATCAGTTTATATTGATTCTTTTTTAAAAATCTTCAACCAAGGATATGTTTATTCATTTTAGAGAGAAAGGAAGGATGAGAGAAAAAAAATCAATGTGAAAGAGAAACATTGATAGGTTGCCTTCCGTATGTGCCCCAGCTGGGGATCCAACCCTTATCCCAGGTATGTGCCCTGACCTGGAATCGAACTCACAACCTCCCAATGCACTGGACAACACTCCAACCAACTGAGCCACCAGCAATGATTGCTACCCCTAAAATCTCCAAGCTCAAACTGCCATATTTAATACCCAGAATGACTTTGGAACACTGTTAAGTGTTGTGCCTCTTCCCTTTCCTCACCATGACTCACCCTCCCAACCCCAGATGAAGGTTATGAAAGAGCTGGAAGCTTAGGGTGTACAGGTAAAAGGTTGGGGGCAAAGAGGAAGAAAAGGAAAGGAAAGGAGTGCTTGCTGTACACAGGCTCTATACTAGGCACGTCACATGTTCATCTCGCAGAAGCACAACCATAACTCATGAGAGAGGTGGCATGTCCCCATTTACAAAGGAGAAAACAGAAGCTCGACGCTTCTCACTCAGCAAATTTGACTAAAGCCAGACATCTTAAATTATTGGAATCTAGAACTCTCTAACGTCAAAGTTCAAGTTATGTCATAAAACAAACTTTAGCTTGTAGTTGCTACTAAGAAAAAAAGGCAATTTCAATTAAAATATGTCAAATAAAGCAAAACGAGACAATAACAGTGACCAAAATATGGATAGAAATATTTTAAAGTCCATTTTAGCTTTGGCAGCATAGGTGTATATAACACAAAAAGGCCTTAGAGATGATAAATCTTTACATTCAAGGTTATAAATGTGGAGTATTATGTCTCAGTGCATTTATGATATACTATAGGAAGAGGGTGTCTTTATGTATCTAGTGTCTTCAGGGTTTCTGGATATATTCTCAAAAATAAAAATAGGCTTATTCTTTGAGGCAAATCATTCAATGATCAGATTGAAACTGGAGTAGCTACCTGGCTAGAGTTAAAAATCAAGAAGTTTCTCCTTTGGATTTCTTCAGTCTGGTGTGACCACTCACAAAAATTTCAAATAAATGAAGTGTCAGACCCTGAATTACTCCCCCAAAGCCATCCAAGGTGCCTTGTCTTCTACTGAGGCCAGAAAGCTAAAATACTCCCCATTCCAGCCCCCTTGCTGGTCTTAATGAGATGGCAAGTGTGGGTCAATGAGATGGGAACACTTTTTTAAAGAAACTAACAGCTGGCAAGCCCTTCTTAGTGCTTTTTAGCCTTTTGTTCCCCCTTCTTTCTGCCTGGAGACTGATGTGACGTTGGAGGTGCAGCATCCATCTTGCCACCATAAGGAAAACGCTGCATGACACAGAGAAACAGAAACACAGAAGATGCAGGAGTGCTGATGACACTGAGAATCTACTGTGTTAGCCTTGTATTGTCTACCTGTAAACTTGTTATATAAGAAAAATCACCACCTTAAGTTTAAGCCTCCTTTAATCAGGTGTTCTATCATTTGTACCTGAAACATAGTGCTAACTGATACAACCAGGTCAGCGTACACCACATATGTATTCATTGAACATCAGGTCATATCTCTGTGGAAATTTTTAAACATTATTTAGAAATATCTAATAAAATATATATAATGTGTTTTAGTTTTCATATGCAGGGATTTTTTTTCTAAAATAAGATTGTATTTGTCCTTTTTTATTATATGGAATAAAGATAAATGGAGTTGTAATTAAAGTCTAAAAGCTAATATTTTTCAAAATTCCAAAGTGAAACAAGGACACAGGTGGTGATTCAAAGGAATTCATATGAAAATACCCTCCAGTCTCAGTACAGTATATATGTTTCTCTGTTTCTTCATCATTTTTAAAAAATATTTTCTATTGCTTTTAGAGAAGAAGGGAGAAGGAGAGAGAGATGTGGAAACATCAATAATGACAGAGAATCATTGATCAGCTGCCTCCTGCATGCCCCACATTGGGGATAGAGCCCGCAACCTAGGCATGTGCCCTGACCGGGAATCGAACTGTGACACCCTGGTTCATAGGTTGACCCTCAACCACTGAGCCACGCTGGCCGGGCTATTCATCAAATTTTAAAGTATCATTTAGGAGAAAGCAGTATTTTCAACTTCTCAAGGCAAAGGAGCTTTTATTCTTTGTCATATGAGTTTACAAGGAAAAGTTATAAAATAATATACGTTTTATGCAGAAAAAATAAAATATGTATTTTATGTATATATACATATATAAAAACACACGTATACAAATTTCAAAAAGAAGTAGTAAGTTTAAAAAGTAGACATTTTATCAGTTTAAAGTACACATGACAAATAGTTAAGAGACAATTTTTATGTTGTCAAAGAGAAAGGACAGCGGAAGATTTCAAAGTGTTTAAACCTTTACTCTGTAATAATAACTTGTAAAAAGAAAACTGGAAAATTCCATACCACTTTCTTCATTAAAATAATAGACACACAGACAACTGCCAAATATATGTAACCTTCATCCTCCAGTAATGGATAATCTGATAATTCTTATGATGGATAATCTCAAAAAAAATTTTGAGAGCCATGTTTTGAAATTTCAGCCTCAGCTCCTCAAGCCATCTTCAAGTGGGGTACAAAGGAGCCCATTTGGGAAATCTATGATTTGACACCTACCCAAGCAGGAGGCAGAAGCCATATTCACACATGTTTAAAATAACCAACTTTCTGTTGTTCTTATCTATGAGTTTTGTTTTTATTCCATTTTCTCAGAAACATTTTAATAACCAAATGGATTAGAACGTGTTTCTTTATTAAAAACCTCATCAGTATGTTTTAGACTTTAGTTTTCCATTCAAATACTTCATTACGTTGTAATTCTTTTCCAGTAGCCAGAAAAGTGTCTGGAAAGGGAGAAGAAAGAGCAGAAGGGGAGAAAGGATTAAATTAACAGATGAAATTCTGTTTAGCATTATCCTTGAAACTACTGAAACACAGCTTGATTCTCCAGATTATATTCCAGGTGTATAGAAAGAATTGTACCTAAAAATAACACCAGGATGCCTGAGAATCCGGAGAGCTGCTACTATAAAAGCTTCCAATAATGGGCACAGGTGCACCTGCCTTCTATCATCAACTACTTCCCCCTGTTCCCATGAGTTAATGGGATCAAATCCTTGAAAATACAGATAGTTTCTTTGCCTACAGATTTGTGACTGTAGGCCCTGGAAGCTTTAATGTGAGAGCACATGTGATCCCAGAATGTGTTGCTCTCTGGAACTCACATCTGATATGCCTAAGAAGCAGCATGAAAATTCTATAGGCATTGCCATCCCCTTCACAGTCTTGGCTTCAGAAGTGTTTCCTATGGCTGATGGGGCCTGCAGGGCAGTACAGCAAGGAACCTAGCCAGGTGTCGTTTTCTGAGTTCCTGCAAGAGCTCCTCTCTCCTGACCACACCATCATTTTCTTCCAAAGACCCTGCCCTTTTTGAACCAAATGTCATTGCCCATGTCAACCCTATGAAGAGTGACTTAACTTCTCTCTTTTGTAACTGGAAGTATTTCTCAAAGACTAGAGCAAGAGCTTTGTTTCAAAGTGTTAAGCTAGTACATGGCAGACTACTTCAAAGCAGGCAGTCTCAAGGTTAGCTCTATCGCTAGGATTTCTTTGAACCTTATCAAGACCATGTATAAGAAATGCCTGGTAGGGATTCAAAGAAATTCTTATCATCCCTTTTGGTTTGTCTCCACCAGTATATGATATGCTGTAAGACTCCAATGTGCTGTTATTGATGCTGGTGTGTTGTCAGTAACAGTTTTCCAAGTTGAGATGATGCAACACGGTTGTTTGTTTACTTCATCAGAATCAGCACCAAGGCTAGGTCACAGGGAAGCAGAGAGTGAGTGGCCTGAACCTCTGCCAAATACCACTCTCTCCAATGATGGATTATTTTAACAAAACAGATTTTTTTTCCCCAAAGAAATGTTAGACTTACTTGGGTGACAGTAACGTTCTCAGCTCATGAGACCATCTGAATGTCCATGCCCTCTTCTTTCACTATACTTTAGCAGCATACCAACTGTATTTCAGATTCACCCTGCAATGATTCTGCATCTATTGTTATTTCTGCTAGGGCACTCACAGTCTATCAGAAAACTAATTTTTCCTATCCTTAAAATGAGATCATATAAAATTGTGTCACTTCCTAGAAAATGTAAATCAATTAAATAGCATAATTTAAAAAACTTTTAGACCCTAATAATTTACATTATTTTAAGTAAATAGTTTTCTATAACTGTCTTTTCTCTCCTTTTCCCTCATTTCATCAAACATGAACTACTTCAGTCCCTAGAGTCTGAAACCCTTTTTAGACTTCTTGACATTTACATAAATGCTCAATACTGATATTTTTGAATTTATTCTTAAACTGTTGTAGAATTCTTGGTAGAATTTGAAGTCTTTAACTAAGATTAAGTGTATAGCAATGAACTTTTTAAATCCAGTGACTTCCCAATATCTTATTTTTGTGCTTCAACATAACATGGGAAATTGAATCAGGAAAATATCTAACATCTAACCTAGCCATTTCACTAGTTAATATGAGAAGGTGCTTGAATGGCCAGAGAGGCTCCTTTGCCCCATAAAACTAGATCTTTGGAATTAAAAAAAATTTTTTTAAACAAATCAGCATTAACTCTACAATAGACTCATGTATTACTGTTGCTGGGAAAAAAATCAATTACTCATTTTATTACATTGAATGAAAGATTGCCAGTATAGAACTGTTCCGACCAACAAAAATGGCAACATCAAATACTTTAAATAAGAAGAACACTGCCTTCCAAAGGGATTAATGGGCTTGTAAAATAGCTGGAATCTAAACCCAGACCACTGCATTCCCATACCAGGTGGCCTTGCATTTTAAGCACACAGAGCCTCTTGACTTATCAGCTGTCTTTCTATTATGGTTTCTGTTTTCTACTATTCACAGACCAAAAAAAAAAGTGTGTGTGTGTGTGGGGGGGGGGAGTTTAAGGTATTTTCTGACTGAGGAGTAACAAAGACAATAAGAAGACTATTTAAACCTTAACTGGCTACTGTATGGGGTTGAAATGGGCTAAATATTCCAATTTTACATATGCTTTTGAAAATAACATTGATTGTAGTTCTTCACAAATTAGGGAAGTGATACTTTTGCTTGTTCAATATAAAAAGTAAACAAGAACAGAATTATAAAGAAAATTAAGAATAAACAAAGGAAGCATATAACAGAAAACTGATGTGCATATTTTGGTGCAGATTCTTTTATTTAAAATTTTCTGTGCCTCTCTGTTATTTCCTTAGAATAAAAGAACTATTTACCCAGAACCCTTAAGTGGAATGACTGGGACAAAGAGTGCATGGCTTCTGATAAATTCTTTGGCAAGCTGACCTCCAGAAGGAGTGTTTCCTTTCACACATTCATTCATTTTGTTTTGAAAGTGCTTTGACCCCCTCGTCCCCTCCACAGTGATTTTCATATTTATACTAGCCATTTATTTTTCTTCTTTTATGAACTACTGGATCACATTTTCTGTACATTTTCTGATATGGACAGTTCTACTCCTTTCTATAAATGAGACCATCATAAATACCATCTTTTTCTAAAATTTTGTTTTATTACAAAGGGTATTACATATGTGTCCCTTTTTTTCCCCCCGCCCTTGACAATCCCCTGGCTCCCCTACCCCCCAGTGTCTTGCGTCCATTGGTTATGCTTATATGCATGCATACAAGTCCTTCAGTTGATCTCTTACCCCCCGACCCCCAAACCTCCCTGGCCTTCCCGCTGTAGTTTGACAGTCTGTTCGATGCTGCTCTGCCTCTGTATCTATTTTTGTTCATCAGTTTATAATGGTCTTTATTATCCATAAATGAGTGAGATCATGTGGTATTTTTCTTTCATTGACTGGCTTATTTCACTTAGCATAATGCTCTCCAGTTCCATCCATGCTGTTGCAAATGGTAAGAATTCCTTCTTTTTTACAGCAGCATAGTATTCCATTGTGTAGATGTACCACAGTTTTCTAATCCATTAATCTGTTGATGGGCACTTAGGCTGTTTCCAAATCTTGGCTATGGTAAATTGTGCTGCTATGAACATAGGGGTGCATATATCCTTTCTGATTGGTGTTTCTAGTTTCTTGGGATATATTCCTAGAAGTGGGATCACTGGGAAAGCTTCTGCTCAGCAAAAGAAACCATCAACAAACAACAAGAAAGCCCACTGCATGGGAGAACATATTTTCCAATGTTATCACCAATAAGGATTTAATCTCCAACATTTATAGGGAACTCATACAACTTAACAAAAGGAAGATAAACAATCCATTCTTAAATACCATCTTAAATGTAAAAGTCCTTTAAAACGTAAGGCAGATATTGTTTATTAAAAAATGTCCCCTTGCCTGGCCAGTATGGCTCAGCTGGCTGGGCATCATCCCATGCACCAAAAGGTGGCTGGTTCGATTCCTGGGCAGGGCACATGCCTGTTTTGTGGGCTCAATCTCCAAAAGGGGGCATGCAAGAGGATATTTTGCTCTCACATCCATGTTTCTCTTTCTCCCTCTCCCTCTAAAAATCAATAAAAAAATTTTTCAATTCTCCTTGAAAGAGTATGTACAAAAGGAGTGGCAAATAACTACTTTTTCATCATAGCATCAGAAAGTAGATTTATTTTTAGAAGTTAATCTTTACTTACCAAGACTCGGTTTGGGGGTTGTGTATGTGCATGTATGTGTATTTATTACTTCCAAGTAATCTTTTCTTGAAATGTAAACAAAATAAATATCTGTACTATCCCCTCTCCAATGCTATCACAATTTATGCTTAAACCTATTTCTACTTAAAAGTTATTGCTAGAATTCAAAAGCAATATTCAATTAACTTAATTCATGTCATTAAATTATTTACAAAGAGTAAATCCAATTTGGAAAATTTCTTCATTGAATTAATTCTACCTATTTCCATTTTCCTAAGGCCATTCACATTCACTCTTCATATTTGGACAAAAACTTGTGTATTATATCAAGTGAACAAGTTTAATGCTTCTATCTGTCATCTAAAGTTAAGTGCCTCTTTCCTAAATTCTTTAGAGAAAAGTACTCAATCTTTTCATCTTGTATTTCTTATCTCTTTCATGTCATAGTTATTCTCTCTGTTTTTTAAGGCTTCTTAGTTATTATATAAGAATGATATCATAAAAGTAAAGGCAAGAAAGTCTTATCCAAGTATTAAATTCTATTCAAACTTAAGATAAGCAAGGGAAAGAAAGTAATACAAAATTTATACACTTTAGCCCTGGCCACGTAGCTCAGTTAGTTGAGGTGTTGTCCCATACACCAAAAGGTTGCAGGTTTGATTCCCAGTCAGAACACATACCTAGGCTGTGAGTTCAATCCCCAGTCTGGGAGCACATGGGGGGGCAAGTGACCAATCTTTCTTTCTCTCTCTCTCTCTCTCTCTCTCTCTCTCTCTCTCTCTCTCTCTCAGGTTTATATATTTAGCAGGAACTTAAATAGGAATAATTTACAGCCTTTAATGTCATTTTTATATTTGAATTTCCTTTAATAAGATTGACAGAAAACACAAATTCTTAAGAGGAAATCAGTTTTCCATGTGGTATTTACATTATCTAATTACCAATAGTTTTTAAAATTTAAATAAAAAGTAAATGCTTCTCTGTGGTGACTGCTATATTTTTTAGATTCATGGTACATCTACACAATGGAATACTACACAGCTGTGAAAAAAAAAGAATTCTTACCATTTGCAACAGCGTGGATGGACTATGAGAGAATTATGCTAAGCGAAATAAGCCAGTCAAAGGAAGATAAGTATCACATAATTTCACTCATATGTGTAATCTAATAAACAACATAAACTGATGAATAAAAATAGATTCAGATACACAGAAGCTTCAAACAGACTGCTTAACTTCAGAGGGAAGGCAGAGAGGATGGCTGGGTTGGGAAGAGATCAACCAATTAACTTGTATGCATATATGCATAACCCATGGACACAGGTGGCAAAGGCCTGTGGTGGGGGGGGGGGATGGGCTGGAAGAGGTCAATGGGGGGAAAAGGGGACATATGTAATACTTTCAACAATAAAGATTAAAGTAATAATAATATTTAACATTTTAGCCAAAAAAAGTTTAATTTGACATGTCTCTATTATCAAATACAGAATTCGTTTAATGGTTTGTTTTTAAAGCAAATGATATCAAGAACTTCTGCTAACAAAACGATAAAATTGATGTGCTTTATTCTATTATTCCCATTAAGTACAACTAAAAACTCTGGAATCTGGACATTATATGTAAAATAAACATGAGAACTCTAAAAGGGAGCTAGAAGAAGGAAGACCAGCTAGAGACCTCAAAACTCCACATAGAAGAAGATGGTTAGTTTCTAAACTGTCTTTGCCCTATATGTCCTAGATGTGTAACTGGAAATATCAAGGGAAGTAGACCAAAAGGCCCAACACAGTAAGTATCTCACTAGCCAAATCTCCAGGAAAAAACAACCTAGCAAGATAGAAACATTTAAGTGGTAGATGCTCTACTCTAACCAAACACCACAGAAAAACTGAGGTCCCATTGCCATCTACACCAATAAAGGCCAAATAGGGAGCTTACATTTCCACCCTTGAGACACTATAAAGAGGGACCACAATACAGTATCACAAAAGACTAAGTAAGGAGAAAATCTGGATATTTCACCCAAAGGATAGTAAAAAGTGGCACTCTCCTTTCCCTCCCTAAGATATCAAGAGAGCAAAGTGAATTCCTCCCACTATGACAGTAATTCGTTGTCCCATTCACTTCCCAGATGCTCACATTATATCCAAAATATCCAGGTTTGACTAGGGAATCACACATCATACCAAGAATAAGGAAGTTTCCAAACTAAATAAAGTTTAAAATAAGAGACAATCAATAGATGCAAACACCTTGATGATATGTCCAGCAGTCGGACATCCCTCCGCAATCTGGGACTGCTGGCTCCTAACCACTCGCCTGCCTGCCTGCCTGATCGCATGTAACTGCCTCTGCCTGCCTGCCTGATTGTCCCTAACCCCTCTGCCTGCCTGTCTGCCTGATCTCCCCTAACCTTTCTGCCTGCCTACCTGATCGCCCCTAACTGCCTCTGCCTGCCTACCTGATCTCGCCCCCAATTGCTTTCCCCTGCTGGCCTGATCTTGTCCCTAACTGCCCTCCACTGCTGACCTGATCTCGCCCAGTCTCTGCCTCTCTTTGTTTTTCTCAGCAGTCCTCCAGGCCTCCCTGCCTCCCTGTGTCCCTCTTCCTCATTCCCAGCTGGGAGGAAGCAGAGCCAGTGGGGGACGCTCCAACCTCTGCCTGCCCTCCCTTCCATCCAGGCCTCTTCAGGCCCAGTCTGTTTTGTTTCCATCTCTCCATCCCAGTCTCTCCCGGTCTCTGTCTCTGTTTTTCTCAGCAGTCCTCCAGGCCTCCCTACCACCCTGTGTCCCTCTTCCTCTTTCCCAGCTGGGAGGGGGTGGGGTCAGTGGGGGCCGCTCCACCCTCTGCTAGCCCTCCCTTCCATCTAGGCCTCTTCAGGCCCAGTCTGTTTTGTTTCCTCATTCTGAGAGAGGCTCCCAGAGTGAGCTGGGAGGGAGGGACAGAAAGGGAGAAAAGTCTGTGAGCTGGTGGTGGCTGTGTGTGTCTGTGTGTATGTGCAATTGTGAGTGAGTGTGAGTGCTGGCCCCACCTACCCCATCCCTGTCTCTGCTGCCACAAGTCCCCACCCACCAGAGCCTGCTGTGCATGCAGCCTGGGCATTAGGTCGAGTCTCCGGTTGTTGTGGATGTGATGGACCCAGGGTTTTTATATATTAGGATGGTGGAAGAAAGTACACCAATGTGGTTCTAAATGTATGCAGAGAAAAATGCTGATGGCACATCTACACTAATAAAAGGGTAATATGCTAATTAGACCGGATAGACCAGATGTTTTCTGGACATCCTGGACAAAGCCGCAGCAGCTTCAAGGGCCAAGGAGGACCGGCAGCCACTGCGGCTGTGAGAGCCAGCAGTGGCAGCAGCAGCAGCAGGGTTACGGCGGCAGTGCCTTCCCCTGATCATCCGGGTCACCTCCCACAGAAGGAGGCCAGACTGCGGCTTAGGCCTGCTGTCAGTAGGATATCCTCTGAGGGCTCCCAGACTGAGAGGGAGCAGGCCGGGCTGAGGGACCCCCCCACACAGTGCATGAATTTTCGTGCACCAGGCCTTGAGCATACTATAAATGAATGAAGGTAAAGGGACATAAAGGAAAGTACTGTTTCTACTGTACTAAAACTGATAAAATGACAACACCTGGTATGCAGGACGATGCTCCAATCAACTGAGCCACCCAACCAGGGTTATCTCTCATGTTTTTATCTGTTTTTATATGGGAGTTCTAGGTTAGAACTACCTTAAGCCTTAACATGACAGAAATCATATGAAATGTAAATGGTCTAAATACATCACTTAGAAGAATGAGATTAGTAATGTGAATAATCCAATTATATCCTGTCTATAAAAATTTCACTTCAAATATAATAATATAGGCAAGATCACAGGACATAAGATCCACATGAAAAATCAATTGTATCTTTATATACTAATAATCAGTGGATGAATACTGAAATTTATAATCACTCAAAAACATATGCTAGGCAAAATAAGCCAATCAAAGAAATGCAAACATCACATAATCTCACTTATATGTGGAATCTACTGAACAAAATAAGCTGACAAAGAAAATAGATCTAGAGCAGCGGTTCTCAACCTCTGGGTCGCGACCCCTTTGGGGATCGAACGACCCTTTCATAGGAGTCGCCTAAGACCATCGGAAAACACATATATAATTACATATTGTTTTTGTGATTAATCACTATGCTTTAATTATGTTCAATTTGTAACAATGAAATTGGGGGTCACCACAACATGAGGAACTGTATTAAAGGGTCGCAGCATTAGGAAGGTTGAGAACCACTGATCTAGAGGCATAGAAGTATGCAACAGACTGACCATTCTCAGAGGGAAGGGGAGGGCAGGGCGGAAGAGAGTAATCAAAGAATTTATATGCATATATGCATAAACCATGGACACAGACAATAGTGAGATGAAGGCCCAGGGAGAAGGCAGCTGTGGGGAGGAGGGGAGCAATGGGGGGGGGGGAGGACAACAAAGATAATTTTTAAAAAAAAGTACAGAGAAATCTAACAAAATAGTATGACTATGCAGAAAACCATAAAATAGTGACAAAAGAAATCAAGAGGTTAATAAATAGAGCCACATAACATGTTCATTGATTTGAAGACTCAACTCTATAAAGTTGTCAATATTTCCCAAATTAATATTCAGGTTTAACATTATTTCTCTCAAATTCAAAGTGAAAGGTGTTATAGAAATTGACAAAATTATTCTAAAATTTATATGGAAATCAAATAAATTGGAGTAGCTGAAATAATTTTGAAAAAGAATAAAGTGGGAGGAATCAGTCTACCCAAATTCATGACTTATTATATAGCTACAGTAATCAGCACTGTGTGGTATCATTGGAAGGATAGACACACAGACCAATGGAACAGAACTGGGAATCTAGAAATAGTCCCACAGAAATATGTCCAACTGATTTTTTTTACACAAAGGTGGAAAAGCTGAAAACTTTTCAACAAATGATGCTGGGGCAAGTGTACATCCATAGGCAAAACAATGAATCTTAACTTAAGTCTCACATCTTATACAAACGTTAATTCAAGACAGATCACAGAGTTAAATGTAAAACATACAATTTTATTTAAAAAAATAAGATAAAACCTTCACGATTTAGGGGTAGGCAAGGAGTTCTTACACTTGACACCAATAGCATGAAGCCTAAAATTCAAAAAAAATGATAACTTGAACTTCATCAAATTTTAAAACCTTTGCTCTAAGAAGGGCCCTGTGAAGAGGGTGAAGAGGAGCTACAGACCAGGAGAATATATTGGAAAAGCATATATGTCACAAAAGTATGTAAATATAGAAAGAATCTCAAATTTCAACAGGAAAAAAGGTAAGCCAAATGAAATGGCCAAAAGACATGAGCAGACATTTCACCAAAGATTATGTATACTTAGCAAAAAGGGCCAATGAAAAGATGCTCACCATCATTAGCCATCAGGAAAATGCAATATAGAACATCACACGTATCAGAAAGTAGTGACAACATCGAATGCTGGTGGGGATGCAGAGAAACTAAGAAACGGGACCATTCATATGTTACTAGTAGGACCAAAAAATGATAAAACAACTCTGGAACACCATTTGATAGTTCTTATAAAACTAGGCATGGAACTGCCATATAATCTAGCAATTGCACTCTTGGGCATTTATCCTGGAGTAATAAAAATTTATGTTCACACAAAACCTTGTACATAAATGTTTATAACACTTTTTTTATAACAGCTCCAAACTGCCAAGAACCCAGATGTCCTTCAATGGGTGAGTGGTTAAACAAGGTATGGTTCATCTATAGCATGGAATACTAATCAACAATAAAAAGAGACAAACTAATAATACACTTAAAAACCTGGATGAATCTCCAGATAATTATGACAGGTTAAAAGAAAGGCAATCCCAAAAGGAAACTGCATTTCCCTGGTGGCTAACGATGTTGAGCATCTTTTCATTTGCTCTTTTTCTAGGTGTATATCATTTTTGGTGAAATGCCTGTTCATAGATTTTGTCCATTTTTCAATTAGATTGCTTATTGTATGGCTCCATTTATATTACAATACAAATGATAAATTGTAGAAATGGAAAAGAGATTAGTGATTGGCAGGAGATGAGGTAGGGACAGAAGGGAATTGTGTGAGGCTATAAAAAGACAATATGAGAGATGCTTGTGGTGATAGAACCATTCTGTATCTTGACTATATCAATGTCCTGCTTGGATATTGTACTATAGTTTTTCCAAAGGTTACCACTGGAAAAAAACTGCATGAAAGTACATGTGATCTCTCTGTATAATTTCTTACTCTGCATGAAAATCTATAACTATCTCAAAATGAAACACTTAAATTTAAAAAATAATAGTAATTTATTGAAGACTTTGGTAAAACAAGACAAGGTGTAATAGTTTAGGTATGAAGCAGTCTATAACACAATAGATAAAGTTTTTTGTTTTAATTAAAAATCAAACAAGCAAACAAAACTCATAATTGCTCTCAAAAAAACCTTAGTAAACTGAATACTATGTGTTTTCCTTATATGAATAAAAGGATATTAAGATATTGAGCACTATAATTTATTAACTTCATGTCCACATTTTACAACACTATTTATACTGATAATTGTGTTATTTCAATTCTTTGATTAATCAGGTGCTTCTAATGGATTTTCTTATTAATGCTGTATGATCTTGGAAGTGAATCACTCCTTTAAACTGGTAAACAGTTATAAAAAGAAAATTAATAAAAATAAAGAAGAGAGAGTGAATGACCTTAGGTCTTGTTTCTAAGCTAATACAGCATATACAAGGAGAGGAAAAGATTATGGTATAGTATTTCTAATGCATTTTTGGGCTAACAGATTTCAAAAAAAATTAATCACAGGGCCTAGTCATTTTTGACTCTTTTCATATGACGTATCATGCTATTCTCAATGTGACAGTTGATAAACGTTAAAAACTAAATAATTAGACATAATTTTTACTAACGTCAGCGAAAGACTCATTACTAAGTTATGATGAACAATTTCACTGCAGTTGGTCTCTAATTTGCATGATACATCATTGTTTTCACTTAAGAGAACTTCAGAAAATTCATACCAGGTACAAACAGCAGGTGTTATAAGCACATACATAATCTTCTTAACGTTGGCATTTGCCATTAGCCCAAATGTATCTCCAGCAAACATACGATGAAAAGTATACCTAATTATATATATGGTCCTGTTATAATTTTTCACTAATAAAATGTTTCAAACTCAAGACAATCAGTATTTATCTTAATACTTTTTCTGGAAATATAGAAAACAATTTAAAGACAAATGTGACCAAGTTGTTACCAAAACTCAATTATTATATAAGATGTAGAAAAAATGCTTTTAAATCCACTCTTCTAAACTGGTTTAGGCTTACCCTAAAATGTAACAGTGGAGATTTCTTTGTAACTCTAAATTAGTGGAAGTGCATAATTATTCATTTAAATTACTAACATAAA